>NC_066584.1:465498711-465661211 GCF_024323335.1 Lathyrus oleraceus | reverse complement strand
AAATAATTGAATAAAAATATTTTAAAAAATGAAGAGAATGAGATAATTTTTTTTGAATCGAGTCAAATCCATTAATTTAATTTTTAGTGACGGATGAATTAGATAAATTTCTTTATTAAATAAATAAAATAGATTTTATTTTAATGATTTTTTCCACTCTTAATATTTATCTCTCCATTATATAAAATTGAATTTTAGAAGGAATTCTATTATATTTACTATTAGAATAATTTTATCAAGACACTCTTTAATCCAATCTATAATTATACAAAATTCATTTAGATCTAAAAAGTTTATATAAAGTACACATAATTTAAAGAAATCTATACACATAATTGAAATAATAGTACTACCAACACACTCTTTAATAATTTTAGATAAACATTAAAAGAAAACTACAGTTACCATAACAAAACTCAGGAATATTATAGTTGAATATTTTAGAAATGAATAGCAAGATTTATGAAGGGAAAAGTAGGCGTAAAAATCTTAAAGAGAAACATTTTTTTTTTAATATGGGATAATAATTTAAATGAAGAAAACAAAATAAACAAAAGATCATAAGAACAGTGTAAGTAGTTGGTTGGTTTGAGTTTGAATTTGAGAATTAGCATAAACATATGAATAATCCTCGGATCCTGTTCTACTTCCCAACGTCGACGACTCCGATTCCTCGGACTGTGTCTTGTTTGCTTCTTCATTATAATTCTGTTTTTCGATCATTACTTGTTGCTCTCGGTGATATTGATGACGATCACTATCAGTACTCTCATGATCCGGCAGTGGTGTCAACGCGCCGCCGTTGCCTCTCAAAACTTGCTCGACGCCCAGTTGGCAAAACCGCCACCTCCCAGTCCACAAAAGCCCCACTGCTCCATTCACTGGATTTATAGTTCTTCCAACAGCTTCATACATAAGTGACTGGAACAAACCTGTTTAATGAAAAACTCATATTCTATGAATTCTTGAACATCGAAAACAGCTGATAATAATTTTAAAAAATAAATAAATTAAATATATGATTTTGAACATTGACACGGACACAGACACATCTATTTTCAGAAGTATAAGAAATTGAATTGATTACGTATACATACCAGATCTTTGGTTGGGAGGAACCGAAGATAGGGAAGACATGAGTGTAGCACGGCCGAAGAATTTGGCGACGAAGAGAGTGGCGTTACCCTGTGCTTGTGGGTTTTGTATCCATGTTAGAGAATCTCGTAACATGCAATCTTCGCTGCATCCCTTTCGAAGGACACGACAACCGTTGCAACTCATTTTTATCTTCAATTTGTTGATCCAAAGGTATTGGTATTATGGGAAGAAAATGGATTTAATTGGGTATTATATATGGTTGTAGGAGTGTGTTGGAATCCTACATCATCAACTAATCAACATTTGTTTGTTTTTTATATTATAGTATCTGTATATATCCAAACCATGGTTGAGTTAAAAGTGTTGGGTAAGGTAGGGTCATTGTTCTTGTGGTGGGGTTAATGAATCAGAATTCTCAACAAATTGGGGCTCACATCTGCAGCTCAGATTCACAGCAAATGTTCACAATTTCTCAATACTTAAACTTGTATTCTCTTCAAATTATTTTTAAAAATAAATAAGTTTAGTGTAATTCAATTCTAAAAGGTATTTGTTAAATTACTTGTTGCACAATAAGTAATTAATTAATTAAGCTGGTTAGACTCTTGAGTCTAATTAGAGTTCATAAGTTTAAGTAGTGTTATACATGCGCCCATTATGTGATCATTAGTGCAAAAGATTTGGTGTGTATAGTTCTAACAAATTGTATCTAGTGCCTTAAGCTATCTAGTTTCAAAAAATGTTCAAGATTTGATGTCATTCTACTTGACTATTGAGTGAACATGACAAATTTTTAAAGAAACTTCTAAACAATTTTAGTGGGAAGCTCTATGTTGTTGACAATAGGAATGGCACTACGCCAAAAACTGGAATAGACAGCGCACCTTAGAGGACGCTTTACTACAAAAGCGCTCTCTAAAGTGAAGCGAAAAATAAGGAGCAATAGACAGCGCACTTTAGAGAGCGCTTTTGTAACAAAGCGCCCTCTAAGGTGAAGCAAAAAAATAAGGAGGAGATAGAGGGACAACAATACATGGCGCTTTTTAGAAAGCGCCCTCTAAGGTTACCCTTAGAGGGCGCTTTTAATAAAGCGCTGTTATAAGTCCATGTGCATTTCCAGCTTATAAAGCGCTTCTGGAAAGCCTTAGAGAGCGCTTTCATAAGCGCCCTCTTAGGCCCCCTTTAGAGGGCGCTTTGTTTCCACAAGCGCCCTCTAAGGTGAAACGAAAAAATAAGGAGGAGATAGAGGGACAACAATACATGGCGCTTTTTAGAAAGCGCCCTCTAAGGTTACCCTTAGAGGGCGCTTTTAATAAAGCGCTGTTATAAGTCCACGTGCATTTCCAGCTTATAAAGCGCTTCTGGAAAGCCTTAGAGAGCGCTTTCATAAGCGCCCTCTTAGGCCCCCTTTAGAGGGCGCTTTTTTTCCACAAGCGCCCTCTAATGTCCCCTTTAGTAAACATTAAAATTATAACATACTGCGCGTTTTGTTATTTCACTATCTGTTATTAGCGTTCTTTTTCACGTTAGGGTTCTGAGGCGTTTTCCTTCCACCTCTGTTAGATCTACATGCGCGTGTCCTCCTTCTACCAATCAAAGGTACACGCTTTTCCCAATTTCTGTTTTATGTTATTGCTTTGTTTTAGCTTTGCCCAATTTCTGTTTTACCTTATTACTGTGCGTTTCCTCCTTCTACGTTTGTTTCGACCATGATAGCGGATGCAATAGGAAATTGACGGTTGGTTTTTAGTGACCATGATAGCGGATGTAATGGGTTATACGACCTATGAACATATGATTTTGTGTCAACACCAGTATCATTAGAAACCTAGGTCCGAATGTGTTTGAACTCTTCTGAAATTGTTTTTTGTTTATTCTAATTAGTAATGGATAATACATGGATGTCTTCCAATCGATTGTCGAGAGAGTACGAGAATGGGGTATCAGAATTCGTTAAGTTTGCCGTTGCGCACGCCGAAGACCCCAGTAGAATGATATGTCCTTGTTTGGGTTGTTGTTATGGGAAACGGGTTGACGCAGTTCAGTTGACATCGCATCTAATGAGGCATGGAATTGATCGAAGTTATACATGTTGGAATTTGCATGGTGAGAAAAGTAACGATAATGTTGAACCGGGGGATAGTACGACCTATGCCTCAAACTATAGTGGCGCAGATACATACGATTTTGATCGAGTTGAAGAGATTGCAGAAGCACTTGAAGGAGATCTTAAGGATTATCCCGAAATGTTTGAGAGGTTGGTAAGTGATGCAGAGAAACCTTTGTATGATGGTTGCACTAAATTCACAAGATTGTCTGCGGTATTAAAGTTGTACAACTTAAAGGCGGGCAATGGGTGGTCGGATAAAAGTTTCACAGAGTTATTAGCCCTTTTGAAAGATATGCTTCCTGAGGATAATGTTCTTCCCAATCGAACATATGAGACCAAAAAGATGTTGTGCTCTATTGGCATGAGCTATGATAAGATACATGCATGTCCAAACGATTGCGTTTTGTTTCGAAATGAGTATGCATCGTCAAATGAGTGTCCTAAATGCGGTGTCTCGCGATATAAGAACAAGTTGTCTCCAGCAAAAGTCTTGTGGTATTTTCCTGTTATTCCGAGATTTAGACGCATGTTTCGTAGTGAAACCGATTCAAGACACTTGACCTGGCATGCAGATGAAAGAATTATAGATGGAAAGTATCGACATCCGGCAGATTCACCACAGTGGTTGAAAATTGATAATGATTATCCTGAACTTGGAGAAGAATCAAGAAACCTTCGCTTGGCATTATCTACTGATGGAATGAACCCACACGGTATCCAGAGTATCTCACACAGTACATGGCCTGTGATTATTATGATTTATAACCTACCTCCATGGCTATGTATGAAGCGTAAGTACATGATGTTGTCTATGTTGATTTCTGGACCTAAACAACCAGGGAATGACATAGACGTGTACTTGAAGCCCTTAATCGAAGATTTAAAGATTTTGTGGGAGACCGGTGTGGAGGTTTATGATGGATATAGGAAAGAAAGTTTCAACTTGAGGGCGATGTTGTTTGGCACAATTAATGATTTTCCAGCATACGGAAATCTATCAGGGTATAGCATAAAAGGTCAATGTGCGTGTCCTATTTGTGAAGATAAAACAAATTGGAAGCGCTTGGAGTTTGGTCAGAAGAATGTCTTTCTCGGTCATCGGAGATTCTTAAATTCAAATCATCACTACCGTGGATGGAGAAAGGCGTTCAATGGAGAGACAGAACAAGGCAGAGCTCCACCTATATTGACGGGTGATCAAATTTTTGAAAAGGTGAAAGATTTGGATACTCAGTTTGGCAAGCCTTTTGCCCACACACTTGTCAAAAGTGGGTGGAAGAAGAGGTCAGTTTTTTTTGAATTGCCGTATTGGAAGTCCTTGTATGTGAGACATTTTCTTGATGTTATGCATATTGAAAAAAATGTATTTGAAAGTGTTATTGGCACGTTACTCAATATACAAGGAAAGTCTAAGGATGGCCTTAAGGCAAGAAAGGACTTGATAGCGATGGGAATAAGAACTGAATTAGGACCCTTGAAGAAAGGAAAACGAACATATCTACCTCCTGTTGCTTATACTCTATCTAGAAAGGAGAAAAAAACATTGTGTAAGTTTCTAAGTGAAGTTAAAGTTCCAGAAGGGTACTCTTCAGATATTAGAAGACTTGTGTCTATGAAAGACCTCAAGTTAAAGAGTTTAAAGACCCATGATTTCCATGTTATAATGGAACATTTTCTCCCAATAGGTATACGTTCTATTCTTCCAGAAAAAGTAAGAAGCTCTATAACTAAGTTGTGTTCTTTCTTCAAGTCAATTTGCAGTAAGGTGATCAATCCTGCGATCTTACCAATGTTGCAAAAAGAAATCGTTATTACTTTGTGTGAGCTTGAAATGTTTTTTCCTCCATCATTTTTTGACATAATGGTACATCTAGTTGTTCATCTTGTGAAAGAGACACAATTGTGTGGACCAGCTTATATGAGATGGATGTACCCTGTTGAACGTTATATGAAAATATTAAAAGGGTACGTGAAGAACCGAAGTCGACCAGAAGGTTGTATGGTTGAAAGATACATTGTTGAAGAAGCGATTGAGTTTTGTACTGAATATTTGTCTAATGTTCAGTCAATCGGACTCCCTAAGTCTCAGCTTGTCGAAAAGAAAGAAGGAAAAAATCTAATTGGAAATAAAATCGTGGCAGTATCAAGGGTCGAACGGGATCAAGTGCATTTGTATGTTCTGCACAATGAGAATGAGGTTGAGCCGTATGTTGAAATTCACAAGGATGTTCTCCGAGGTTTAAATCCCAATAGAAATGAAAATTGGATAGTACGAGAGCACAATCGATGTTTTATACCTTGGTTTAAGGATCATATTTATTCAAAGTATTATTCAGATCCCGCTTCAATAACAGAAAGGTTGAGATGCTTAGCATATGGTCCAAGTTTCCATGTTTTTTCTTATAGCGCATACGCGATTAATGGATACACATTTTATACCAAAGAACAAGATGATAAAAGTACTATGCAGAATAGTGGTGTCACCGTGGTAGCTGAAGCAATGCACATATCAAGTGTGAAGGACTTAAACCCCAAATTTGCAAATCTGTCGTATTTTGGTGTTATCGAGCGCATTTGGGTGTTTGATTATGAGAAGTTTCAGATTCCTATATTTGGTTGCAAGTGGGTTGAAAATAATAACGGCATTCGAATAGATAAGTCAGGATTTTTGCAAGTGGATCTTAATAGGGTGGGATACAAAGATGAGTCTTTTATTCTAGCCTCTCAAGCTAGACAAGTGTTCTATGTCAATGATCCGAAAAGTACGAAATGGTCTATAGTTCTTTTTTCCAACAAAGTAATTGATGAAAACACTGGAGATCAAGGTGATATTGATGTTGAGATTGAATCGTTTACCAGAAATGATCAAGATGAGAATATTATATCAAATGATTCATATATTAGAAATGATCATAATGAGGGTATTTGGATCAATCCAACCGTCCGTGTTGTTAAGAGACATGTAAAACATATTCCAACCAAGAAAAGAAAGAGAACTTAGTGAAAAAGGTACAGGTCAAATGATTTTAATTGTTTTCTTTATTACAAGTAAAATGACTTTTATGATTTTAATTGTTTTTACATTTGTCATCTGATTTTAATTGTTTTCTTTATTACAGGTAAAATGGCTATTATGAAGTCAATCATTCGTGCAAGAGACAAGGGTGTAAAATTTGAAGTACATTGGAGTGCTGAAGACCAACTAATTTTTTTTCATCAGGCTTGTGTCTCAATAGAGGATGGGTATCTACCTAAAGTTACTTTTGTAGTGGTCCAAAAGAGACATCACACCCGTCTCTTTCCTGTCAACCCCAAAGAGACCGATAGAAGTGGAAATATTATGCCAGGTTTTTTCAATATATTTCTCAACGCAGCTGGTATATATTATCATTTGAATTTATCACTTTTTGCTGATTTTGTTGTTCTAAATTGTCAAAGGAACCGTGGTAGACACCAGCATTTGTCACCCTAGGGAATTTGATTTTTACCTTAACAGCCATGCAGGAATTCAGGTAATATTAGCTATGTCATTTAACTTTATGCCATTGTTTACTATTTGTTGCTCAATCGCCTTTTGACAGTTCTGTGTTATTTGCATTTGGACGTGTTCTTTTTGCAGGGGACTAGTCGACCAACGCATTATCATGTGCTGTATGATGAAAATAAATTCACTGCAGACCAGCTACAGAGTTTGACCAATAACTTGTGCTACACGTAATGATATGATTTGCTTTTTTAATCTTAATTAATGTTTTCTAAACTTGTACTGTTTTCATTTAATTTTAGAAGCCTTCTGATACTATTTTTTTCCATTCAGTTATGCGAGGTGTACTCGATCTGTCTCAATAGGTTTGTTACTCGATTCCCTTTGCTTGTTTTTGTTTTAGGCTATACAAAACTTTAGTTTAACAAAAATGTTATCTTGTATGCAGTTCCTCCTGCCTATTATGCACACTTGCTATTATTCATCATGGGTGGATGGGCGTTATTTTGTTTAGTATTGGTTAGAACTACTAGACAACTTTTGGATACAGTGGTCACTGGGTGTTGGTTGCTATGGATCTTTCGAGACTAATAGTGTATATTGTTGTTGTATTTTTACTAAATCATGAATATGTTGTTGCATATTGTTGATCAAAGAATCATATATTAATGTTGTATATATGAAGGATTAATGTTGTATATAAATGGATTCATGTTGTATATATCAATGGATTAATGGTGTATAACATTGGATTAAAGGATGAATTCAATATGAATTTTACACTTTTGCAGCATGCGAACAGGTTACCAATTAAATATCCACTGTTTTTCAAACAAATTTTTTTAAAATAACTAACACTTTAGAGGGCGCTTTTTCCTGAAAGCGCCCTCTAAACACTTTACATTGACAACTTTAGAGGGCGCTTTTTCCTGAAAGCGCCCTCTAAACACTTTACATTGACAACTTTAGAGGGCGCTTTTTCCTGAAAGCGCCCTCTAAACACTTTACATTGACAACTTTAGAGGGCGCTTTTTCCAGAAAGCGCCCTCTAAGGTGTCCCTTTATGGACCACTCCAGAGGGCGCTTTTTTCTGAAAGCGCACTATAATGTGGCCACTTTAGACAGCGCTTTCTCCAGGAAAACAAAGCGCTGTCTTTACCTATGCCAGCGCCACTTTAGAGGGCGCTTAAAAGCGCTGTTATAGGCCAAAATAAGCGCCCTCTTTTCCCTTATTTGGCGTAGTGTGGTGACAAATGAAGCAATCAAATGAAGTTTATCTTTGTGTGTTAAGATGTGATATAGATAATACAAACATGTTTATAGGATCTTCCCAATAATGCATTGGATGTTGAGATTATTACCAATAGAGAATCGGAGAAGAAGAATTTTAAGACGACATTCTTCATCCATCAATGTGTTGATACTGTCAATTTCTAGAAAATTGACAATGCTACTTCATCGAAGGAGGCACGAGACATTCTTGCGAAAGGTCATGTTGGTGATGTTAAACTCAAGAAAGTTTGCTTACAAACATTGAGAAGACAATTCAAGTTGGAGAATAATGAGAAGGTTGTTGAGTATTTCAATAAGATCACGATGGTCACCAATCAGATGAAAAGTTGTGGTGGTGTTGTTAATGATCAAATCATCATGAACAAAGTGACACACACACACACTCGCCTTCAAATTTGATTACATTGCAGCGACAATTGAGGAAACAAAGGATCTGGCCGTCATGAAGGTTGAGGAATTATAGTGTTCCTTGGAAGCACATGAACATAAGGTATTTGTCTCCAAGTGGAATGTAAATGAAAAATCCAAGAAATCAAATTCTCATCAAGATAACTCCAAGAAAGACGATAAACCTAGTAGTGTTATATTTGGTAAAGTCCTAGACTAGGGCGTCCTCACCTAACAATTGGTCCGCTCAGATGGGCCTAGTAAGGGGAGCGGTTAAAACCACGTCCAGGATGTAAAAACCCTAAGCGATATAGACTTATATAAATACCGTATCCCTCAAGGACATAAGGGAAACTCTCAAGTCAGACACATTTGCTACTACTCAGAGAGCACTACACGTCTAGAAGCTCTAACACACAATCAACCTAACCTCCCCCCTACAACCCAGTAGCCCCGACCACCACTATAGTTTTTCACCTCACGTGAGTTGGTCCTTTAAACAGTCTAAAAAACCACCATACAGGGCTTCTCGCCGCCGTGAGAAATCCCTTACTATCCAAATTATAATACACCTACAAAGGCCTCTGAGCCCCCTACCCCTGCAGAGGGAACACAAACACCCTGTACTTTTTGGCAAGTGCAAAACTGAATCTTTTTCAAGAAACAATGATGCTCATTAAGATAGGAAAGGAAAAATCAAAGAACAAGAATAACATTCAATGTTATAGCTGTCAATTTTTTTGGCATTTCACTGATGAGTGTAAAAGAAAATGTGATCTCAGAGGTAGAGGCATTGCAAATAATATGACACATGTGGTTAGGGTGAGAATGACTAAGACTCGACCCTTATCCTTGTGATGGAAATAACAAGTGACAAAATTGGAAGCATGTGTCGGTGGTATTTGGATACAATATATTCAAATCACATGGCGAGGTATCGAGAATGGCTAGTCAATTTTAATGATTAAAGAAAAACAAAGATAATATTTGATGATAACATGACCATTACACCAGAGAGAGTTAGAGATGTTTTGATCAAAGATAGAAATGAAATCAAATATTATTCAATGATGTGTTGTATATTCTAAGCATGATTAGTAACCTATTGATCACGAGTCAATTTCTCCATATAGGGTTTACCATGCACCTTTCC
Organism: Lathyrus oleraceus; assembly: GCF_024323335.1. NCBI lineage: Eukaryota > Viridiplantae > Streptophyta > Magnoliopsida > Fabales > Fabaceae > Lathyrus > Lathyrus oleraceus. The sequence continues at coordinate 465,651,686 of NC_066584.1, read as the reverse complement.
AACAATCTTATGGAGGTCTTTGTTTTTAGAGCTCTTCTTTCTTAAATTAGAACCTTTCAGGTCCATAACAATTCCATAAATTTCCACTATCTTGCTTCTAAGGAGGAACAAGACTATCATCAATATGGCCATATGCATGTTGAAAGAAAGCAAACGTCAGCATACTTTTTGAGGTGAAGCTCTCACAATTTCTTATTATGTGTTCAACATGAGTCTAATCAAGAGATTAGACATGGTTCCATAAGAAATTTGGTCAGGTCACACTCCATATGTAAAACACTCGAGAATATTTGTCTCTTTATGTTTCAAAAATATATTTTTTGGGCGGCCAAATGCCCAAATGCCCAAATGGCTAAGGTCCAATGCATCTCAAATCCACTCCACTTGACCCAACGTATAAAATCAGTTCACACACAAAGAGCAAGGAACATTATCCGATCTCCATTTTCACTACACTCATCTTGAATCTTGAACTGACTTGGATGTTGAAGTGCTAACCATGGAGGTCCACCCCGTGCCGCCGTAAATGAGATCAATGTTGTTGTTCCAGATCATTAATTATCCAACTGCATCGAATTTCAGGTTCTTGAACGAAATAGTGGCACCGTGTATGGGAAACAACTTTTGATTCCTATGATTTCCATGAATTCATGTTCTCTTTCCAACTTCATCATCCGACCAGAGAAGATCTAGATCTGGATTCTTACGATTTCAAATCCAAACCTCCAATTTACTAGTTCGTAACCTCTTCTGGTCACCGAATCAAGAGAATTTAGAAGAAAATAGAGAGATCTGTCACAATCAATTCAATCGATCATCATTTTGATTATGATTTCTTGGAACTACATATCTTTGTTTCTCTCGAGAACTCTACAAAAGCAATAGAAGGAAGAATCCTAGATCCAGATCTAGGTCTACACAAGGGGCTGAAGGGAATTCCGATGAAGGTTGTGACGAAGATTCATGATCCACCTTCTAATATGATGTCGTTCGTACTTTCCGCTGCTACCAGTTTCTTACCAAGGAGGCGGCGAAGATACGTTGAGTTCATACTTAAGGACGTCGAGATACGGCCAGTTTATAATTAATGTCAGACACATATCAAGTTATGGGGTACCTTCTATGGGTACCAAAGGATCACCAATTGGTGGATAAGCCTTCTCCTTATCGCTTGGTGTTGGAGTAAGCTCTAATAGCCAATCAGTATTGGATGTATATGCTTTGGTATCATGACCTTGATATATATTATTTGTTTATATATATATATATATATATATATATATATTATAATATATATATTATATATATATATATTATATATATATATATATATATATATATATATATATATATATATATATATATACTTATGAGGCATTGTATTTATTGTGTTACTTGTATATGACATAACAGAGAACTTAGTATAATTAGTTTGTCTAATGATACATTAAGTGTGATTTAATCATGAGACTTCATTAAACATAAGAACATTATTCTTAAAGTATCCATAGTAAAGCTTTATTGTCAAATAGGACAACCGTAATGCATATAGACTATAATGTGAGTAGACTGATGACTGTATCTCACAAGTCATGGATATGAGATATCAAGTCTTCGCATAGGTATGAATATTAGGTTTAATATTTATACTAGATTGACTCACCATGATAGTTCTTTATGTAAATGTCATGAGTTATTCTCATAGTGATACTGATGTATACCACCCTTCGACCTGAAACCACTATGAACCCTAGATGTGGAGTCGAGTACTTTATTTTCAATCAAACATTGTCCATAACAGGATGACCATAAAGATGGTTTATGGGTACTTTACAAATGATGTTGAGGGACATGAGTGATCTAGATGAGATTTTCTCCTCCTACATATACAGGAGTAATATCTGTGGGGCCCTTGATAGAGTATGACTGTAAAATGCAGGGAAATGCTCAAATAAGTCGATATTAGATATGTGGCTTATTTGTTATTATCAAGTATACTCAGGGATCAAGGAATAAAATATTGGACTATACAAGAGTGACACATTCTATGCCTTGTGTTCAATATAGATATAAAGATAAAAGGCTAATTATACACATGATCATTATCATAGAAAGATTATGTTAGATCACATGACATTCTCGTTACTTAGGTAGCAGTGTTGTGTTATTAGATACCGCTCACTGTTTATAATATTAAATCTATAATTAAATTAAATAATATTTAATTTAATAAAACTTTAATTATATTATTTAATAATTAACGCAAATATAATTTATTTGATTAAATATAATTTAATAAAATAAAAGAGAATTGACAGTTAATAAAATTAAATATGATTTAATTTAATTAATATTTAATTTAAAGAGTTTAGTTAAATATAGTAATGTTTTATTTGATTAAAATAGTTTTAATTAAATAAGATTGAGCTTATTTTAGAAAAGTCCAAAATAAGAGCAATAGGATTTTAGTAGCTATCTATAAATAGAGGAGCTCTTTCCCCTACCAATCAAATTTCTAAATTTTCTCAGAATAAGAGACGTTTAACACTGCGTCCCACTTTGTACTCGCGTAGACTTCGTAGAGACGATGATATTTTTCACGTTCCTGATCAAAGTTAAAGCACACTTCAAGAGGTAATTCTGAATCCTTATTTTATGTTTGATTTGTGATTAATGGTTTAATCAAGATTCATTCATCGGGATTGTTCCGTTAAGAGATTAATTTCTTTGAAAAACTCCTCTTAAATTCCAACACTCAGTCCATTCCTCTTCACGAGAGCCGACTCGAGGGCATCATATAGGGAACAGAAACATCTGAGTGCAAAAACAACATCTCCCGAGCAACATTGCCGAACATGGATAAGCTAACTATCACATCCCCGTAATCGGGCCAACAGAGGTCAATGAGACTCGTTGGGTATAAACTTTGGGGGAAGGCGTCCCAGATTATGGCAGCTACCTCTGACCAACACTCGACTTTGTGCCCCAACAAGAGGTCAAGGATGCAGGTCTCTCAAGGAACGTCATTTGTATCCTATTATCATACCGAGTTCAGGTGAAGCCGACGGCCAGGCCAGATCACCCATTGGTAGATCGTCATCCACCTATGGACTACTTAAGGTAGATACCCACTTCAAAGTAAGAAAGCAGACAAGGGTTTATTAGTCGCTGGACCATTCAACAAAGCAAAATTCGGGGTCCCAAGGCTTCATTAGTCGTCTTCAAGCTATATTCCTGACTAAATCAACCACCCAACAATACATCGACAGTTACACGGGATGCTTTGATGCTTCTTCCAAAGGTGATACCCTAAATAAGGGAGGTTTACCCCAGAGCCCCGAGCAACGACATCCTAGCACCAATAGGGTTACCATGAAGGTGTATATATCCCGACATTTCATTATTTCTTTATAACTAATTTAATTTATTATTAGTATAAATATTTGTACATCTTCTCTTTCTTCCTCTATTGTTTACTATTTTGTATCTATTTATTTTAGAGTTCTCAAGACAGGGGTTACGTATCTGTTACAGACTTTACACATTTCTACGATTCTGACACGAATTAAACGCATTCCTTACATAGTGGTGTATCTGATACAGACTTAATGCATTTTTGTGATTCTAACACGACTTTGTCATACCCTGATTTTGGTTCTGAAAGCTTTCTCAACCAATCATTCATTTGCACTGCTCTTCCTCATGACTATTCCATCTGGTCATGAGGCCAACCACCAACTTGCTTTATTTAGACTTGTTATCACCTGCTATTCCATAAACTTTTGGGCTTTGCCATTGGTTTTGGTAAAAGATAATCAATTTCCTTAGTCAAGCAAGATGTGGAATCTCATTATCATTTGATATAATCAAGTGAACCTCATGATTCATCTTTCATTCCAATTTCATCTATGTGATTATTCATCTTTCATTTGTCACATTACTAGTTCGCACCTCCCTTCAAAGAAATTAGGTGTCAAGTGCAAAAGAACGTTGTTGGTCATCAGTCATATTCACTTTCACATTCATTCATAATTCAAAGAAATTCCATACATATTCCTTCATTCATATTCATATTCACTATTTCATATTTTTACGTTTTTCATATTCAAAATTTGCATTCATATTTCTCCATCCGCATTGGAAAGATTCCATTCATATTTAAGAAATTCCACGTACTCATTCATACTTCGATTACTTCATTCATTCATTCGACCATAATCACCCGTTTAGATGCATGATCTTAAAGTATCTTACATGAATGCTTGGAAGCTCTAAGGCCAAGAACAATTATGTTTTGCTACAAAGACACTAATTTTTCATTTCTCAACAAGTAATATATTCATTTCAAACCATGGGATGTTTCTAAGCATTACAAATTTCCAAGATGGACATGGGGACCAAGTTCCTTTCATTTCTGAATATGAACCACTTGTTTCCGTTAATGAAAGTTCATCATCGGCTCCAAAGAAACCCGACGCTTCTGAATTCTAAGTGAGGTTTGGATCATGGGTCCAGTTTCGGAATCACCTCACGTAGAATGGGAGCTGGACTGCATAACCTTGGAAGCACCTGTTTTCTCAGTGCAGTTCTGCAGTATTTGACGTACCAAGCCTTTAGCTGCTTATTTGGAAAGTGGTAACCATCAAAGTTCACGCCGCATTGTCGAGTTCTGTGCTTTTTGCGCAATACATACTCATGTTAGTGTTGCACTCAAATCAGATGGACAAAAATATCGCCCGCAAATATGGTTGTAAACCTACGAAACATATCACGCCATGTCGAAAAGTTACCAAAGTAATTCATGAAAATGGTGAAAGGAATGAACATAAACCAATTGAGGAGATTTTCACATACCAAAAGTAGGAAGAAGAAAACCTGCAGGGTACACCATAAACCATTATTTTCTTGATCCAACCTTAAGTTTGTGAGCTATTGAAGCAAACACACCTTCTCCGCGCCTCCTATCGCCTCAACTGTCTTCTCAATCTCTTCTGCAGGATTCCTGCTAGTTCTGCGGTAGCAGATTCTGAGAACAGGGTTACTGGTAATAGTGATGATGCTTTCTACCGGCAGAAGATGCCGAGAACGATCACGAGAATTGAGGGCAAAGGTAATGGCATCCAAACAAGCATTATCAATACGGTGGTATTCCACTTTGCTTTAAGTCCAAACGATGACACCAAATGGAGATAGCATATTCAAACCGAAGCAAGGGATTTCTTGGAAGTACCTGCAATGATAGTAGACACGGTAAGATACGAATCATCAAGATTAAGATTCAAATTCTTATCAACCTTATTGGTTATACCAAGGGTGCCAGAAATGAGATATTTGCCATGGAACCTGCAGCAATTCAAGTCACAAATTAACACAATCACATTTCGATAATTAAAAAAAAAATGCATATTCTGTTTTGTTCAAGTTAAATTTACAATGGTAAAATAACCTGTTACCAACAGTAAATGTTCAAGCTTGAAATGAAGAGGGACCACGAAGATTGGATGCAGACAAAAGGTCCCAGAGCGTCCGTACGAACACTCCCTACCTCTCCCAAAGTTGTCACGCCATCACCAACGGTAAAAAGGACATAAACAAAAGGGATGATTGTGCTTCGCTAGGTCGTGTTCTCATTTTTCCGAGGTACGACAAGCTTAAACACATTTATCTCATGATTTCATATCTGATACAAAATTAACTCATTTTGTGTTTCTGACACGACTTAAACACATTCCTTGCATGATTGTATATCCGTTACAAATTTAACACATTTCTATGATTTTGACATGACTTAAACACATTCCTTGCATGATTGCATATCTGATACAGAGTTAACACATTCCTGTGATTTTGATATGACTTAAACGCATCCCTCACATTACTTCTCATCTGAGGCATACTACACACATTTCTACGTAGCAGGTGCACCCGTCTTCAGATCTGGCCAATCCAAGGGCGTAAGTGGTGGAGCTCGAAGACGTCCACCTCGACCTGAGCCAAGCCTCGGGGACAAGGATAATGATTTTAATATTGGTCTAGGAATATTCCTTTGTGACGTAGAGCAAAATACAAAGATACGACCATATCATACAAAATTTGCCGGTCCTAAGGTTTCGATCTTAAAGACATACACAACTCGCCGAATGTAGCGCACGAATAAATACACCACTACTACCAACTATAAGTACAATGAAACAATAATAGCAATAAAAAATGATAGCTAATTAAAAAATCGAGAAAATTTAAGCGACATATCTGCTCGTAAAACGATCAATTGGGGTTGTCACACTCGGAACAGGTATCCCATCACAACCAATGGACGCCGAAGAACTTGCTCACTTGTTGCACAACTCTGTCACGGACTCTGAGCATAACCTTCATAGTCCATTGAAGGGAACCACGAAGCCCCTACCTCAAATTGACCACCTAATCTTGGAGAGCTTTCAAGGTTTTATCATAAACCTCAAATTCTTGAAGAAGAGTTTTCTGATGCTCTTCCATCTAACTAGTCTTTTCCCCAATATCATTAGAAGCATTATAATACTGCTTCTCTGCCACTTTGGGGGCATCCTCAAGCTTAGTCCCCCAAGCAACTGGAGTGGAAGGAAAATCTTGGATTTTTGCCTCCTCTTGCAAATAGTTGGTAGTTTTAATCTTCTTATGCATCACAACAAACTCCTCCAGAGGAGTAGAGCACCTTAGTTCCATAATTTCACATTTCTCTTTCCAGGTATCCCTTTCTTTGGTGGAATTAGCTGAATAAGCAGATTACACACAATGTAGTTCAGTTTACACACAATGTAGTTCAGTCTCTTAATATCATCGTATACAAGAAAATAGTGGGATGCTTAAAGCACGCTTGTAATTTCTTACTTGATAAAATTTATGCGTGGTGAAAATTTTTATGCAAAAACATTAAATATCACATATGTAAGCAACCAAAAGGATCATGATATATCTTAAGGAAACAATAGACCATGGCAGTTCCCAAACTTAATGGTGATAAGGATAAACTTATTTGTTTTTGGAACTCAGATTGGTGTGGTGACAAAGTGGAAGAAGAAGCAAATATATTTTCAAATTATTCTATCTTCTTATGAAGTTGAGTATACTTTAACTTGCAATGCAACTTGTCAAGGAGTATAGTTACAATCTTTATTGATTGTGATGAAGATAGAAAAAAAAATAAGAAAAGAAGTTAATGGTTAAACACAAATAAATATTTTGCCTTGAAAAGAATTATGTATCTAATTAAATGGTCAAACACATTGAAATTATGTTTCACTTACTTATAAATCAAGTAATAAAGGAGAAATTTATCTTAACATATTGTAGAACTGAGAATTAGGTAGCAAATATTATAATTAAGCCACTAAAGATTAAAAAATTCAAAGACACGAAGAGTATATTAAATGTAATAAGTGTATAAACTTTGAATTATGATGAATTATTAAAGTAAAATTTAAATCTAGAAAGTTTTAGCTAAGTTACTTGTTAAAGAAGTAACTAACTAAGTTGGTAAGGATGTTAGGCCTAGTTAATGGTTTTAAGCCTAATTAGTGTTATATAAATAACCACCCGTGTATCATACAACGAGTTAATGTTAAATGTTATAGACAAAGATTCATTTGACTTTCTCTCTTATCTTTTTGTTCTATGTGTGCATGTATAGTATTAACCAATGTTTTTAAAATTAGACAAGAGGTGAAACCGGTAAAATTCTCGGTTCAAAGTTCAATTGATTCAATCGGTTAAACCTACGATCAAACCCTTTATTAAATAAATTAATAATATAAAACTAAATTTCATAGATATGTCATACACAATCTTACATTTATAATTTTATAAAATAAAATTTTCAAAAATGTATTACAAACTTAATATAACAAGATCAATGACACACATAATAAAACAACTTAATTGTATGTTTAATCTCAACATTCATATAAGAATAATTTAAACAAATTAAAGAATTACAATAAAAATAAGTTAAATCAATCCAAACCAAAATTGGAATAATAGAACATAATACTTAAAGTAAAATTCAAATAATTAAGAATACATAAATTAAATATGATAGAATCATCAAAAATAAAGAATATAATGTACTTAATTGAACAACTGTAGGCAAATGCGAGATGAACGACAACAAACAAGTAATATCTGGACAACAAAAAATAATAGAGTTGAACGACAACCAATATTGAGTTGGATGACGTGATTATGTTTAAAAGAGATAGTGTGATGATGATGAAAAAGCATAGTTGAAAGAAATAAATAAAAACTATAATGAAGTGAAATAACTTAGAAGTTTGTATGATTGCAGAAAGAATAACAAATTATTTTTTGTGAATATGTAATGTTTTAAATTTGATATTGACATATTAAATTTTTTTTTATTTTATTTTTTTAAAATGGTTAATTTGATGCATTTTTTTTAATATGACGGTTTTACAAAACCGACTCCGGTTCTTTGGTTCAAACGATTTTGGATGGTTTAATTCAATTTTTTTGTTTTTATCCCATTTTGACCCTTTAAGGATTTTGAAAGGTCGACTGGATCGGATTCAGCTCTGGTTTCTAATCCAACCGATTGAATTATTTGGTCCGGTTCAGTTTTTAAAACATTGGTATTAACATCGTTAGCATTTCTCATATATTTATTCATTGTTATTTTATGTCATAAAATTTAAACCTCTGTATATAAGTATATGCTCATAGTTAGTAAAGATATTTCATGTTATTTTATATACAATATTGACATTAAATTTCGAAAATCAAATAGATAGGTAATATAATTTAAATATGTAGTTAATTAATGTAACAATTTACAAATAATTCATTAAACACAATTAACAACTATTTTTTTAGTTATGTAGTTATTAAAATAATGATGATACCACATTAAATGTAATAACTATTCACGGAACTATATTAAATGTAATACCTATTCACGAACTATATGAATAATATATTTGAGTCATGTTAATCACATGTGTTTTTTGTCGCATTTGATGATTTTTTTTTGTCAAAGTGTGATTTTTCTAACTAATATTGTTCTTGTCACTTGAGAATTGAGATATGTTAGAACATAAACTAGTAAGAAATGAGAAAAGAAATGCTAAAATGAAATATAGGATATTTGGTTATAAAGTAAGGTCGAATGTATATTATGTTAGATAGTAATATTATATTATTTATTTTATCTTACTAAGGATAGTTTAGTCTTTTTTAGAAATTAATATTTATATTCTATTGTAATATTTATTCTCTAAACTTTTGCTCATTCGGTTGAAACTTTAAAATAAATGACGTTTGGCTGAAGACTTTCCAAATATGTTTTGTTAAAGCCACATGATTATAACGGTTATATTTTTATAAATGTATAATATAAGAATTATGTTACAAATGACTTATTGTTTGTGATGTATTTTGTCAAGTTCAATTGTATATTAATATTTATTATGTTAAAAATAAAAGATAAAAAGACACATTCCGTAGTTAATTAGTTTATTCTTCAAACTTGTAGGTTTAAATCTAACTTTAGAGTCAAACTTATCATTATATTCAATTAGAATTGATTCCTCAATAATATTATTTCTTTGTTACTTACTCAGTAGTATTAACATAATACATTTTTTGAGAGTGAAACAAACTTGTTAATATTTAAGTATAAAGTTGAATAGCAGAGAAGGAGGGAAGAAAGTTAGTACTAATAGATTTTGAACCAATAATATAACTCTCTTAGGTTTCTTAAGAATCTATAGAGTCCATTTTGCTTAAGTTTCAGATATTGGAACATATGCTTTCTTTCCTTTATATGTAGAGAGAATACAATTTCCAAGCACCATAATTGGCATCTCATCTCTACTATTTAGAGTGTCTGCAACATAAATAATTTATCTTTTGACACCCATATCTTTTTGGGTTCTAGGAGATTATTTTTCCCATAAGTTTTATCAACCCAGGGTTTATTAGAAGAATATAAATAATGAGAGTGACCAAAGGTAGGATGGAAATGAATTTCCCTTGGATTTTTAACTTTCTTTTTAGATTTAGGCTTCAGTTGTGATTCTTAAGTTTATGATAATCAATGCCTCTTTTCCCTTTACCACTGATTTTAAAGATCATTGAAGCAAGTTTGCATCTATCTATGTTCTTAGTAAGAAATTTGTGAAAAGAAACTTCATGTTTCATAGAAGTACATTCAGATTCCATAGGAGCTTCTGAAAGAATTTCTTTTCTGAATCTTTAACTCTTGCTGTTTAGAGTAGAGTTCTCAAAATCTAAGTTATTGATTCTATCTTTCAGAATAGAGTTTTCTTCCAGAAGTTTACTATGATATTCAGAAATGATTACTTGAATCTGTTTCAGATTTTTGCATCTTTGCTGAAGCTTTTGACTCTTTTCAAGAGTCTCAGCTAAACATAGATTTAATTCAGAAAGAGTGAGATTAGAAAATACCTCGACCTAGTCTGAATCTGATCCATATCTTTTGAAGGTGCTAACCTTAAGAGTCATGAAAGCATGTTCTTCTTTGGAGGCATCTTTATCTTTAGAGTTAGTTTCATATTTATCTTCAGATTTAGAAGAGTTATGATAATTGAAGCCACATACAAGTATTTCTCTAGAGCCTCACCCTCTTCTATTTTGATAACTTCATCCTTATGGATTGAATCCAAAGACTTAGATTTCTCCATTTGCTTATTCACTTCATGATTCCTTTTTAAAGAATCAAATTTAGACTTAGCAAAGTCTTTATTTGAAATATTCTCATTCTCTGAATAAGAAATGGCATGCAGCAAAATGTTTTTGGATTCATGATGATTTTAATGATCCTTTCTTTGTTCCTCACTCATATGACCGCTTTCAAGCCTCATGCCATTAGCATCCAAAGTATGTGTGTATCCATTTAAAACAATATCCCATAAATCTGCATATTGACCAAGAAAAAAGCTTTCTATCTTTCTAGTACTCAAATTTATCTCCATCAAAACTTGGAGGATTGTCAAAATGATAATATTTATCATTTTTTCTATGAGCCATTTTGTACTTCAAGAAAATAGATCTTTTTCTGACACGGTTAAGTCTTTGACAAAACGAGTTAATACCAGAACCGGAGCTCAGATACCAATTGAAGGTGAAAGAAACATAAGAAAGTGGGGGTGGGGTTGAGTTGGGTTTCTAGATTTAAAAACTTTTAGTCACCTAATATATCAAACAACAAAGATAGTGATAAAGATAAGAACATAATTATTTTTTCCTTGGTTCGCTGTTAATGAAGCTACGTCCAGTCCACCCTCCTGATAGATTTCGCCTTAAAAAAAGCCTTAATCCAATAATCAACTGATTATTACAACTCAAAGACACACAATCTAACACTTCTTAAGAAATTATGACTATACCTTTGTCTCTCAAGGAAAACAATATCAAAGACTAATCGTCAATGACTTCTTGAGAATTATGACTAAACTTAGTCTCTCAAGGATATTAAAAAATGTTAATAAAATTGATTGTGCTTATAAGAGTGCTTCTTAACAAGCAGATTACACACAATGTAATTCAATTTATACACTTGAGAATTATTTGAAATGAAACTCAATGTTTCTTCAATATTTTCTTTCTTAATGATGATTTTCTTAAATGGATCTTCTTCATCAGGAAGTTTTAGCTCAAAGGAATTTTTATTTATTGGCCATCCATCATAGTTATTGTATTCACATAAATCCTTTGACCTTTTAATATAGGAAGAAGTATATCCGTTGGAGGATAAGATTGGAGCTTTCTTCAAGGAACACTTTTGTTGTAGAGTAGGCAGGTACAACATTGAATCTTGGGTAGAAGGAAGGAAATCTTTTATAGTCGTTCGAAGTAGTATTATTGATTTGATGTTTGATTAGTATAATGCATAGTAACTCTTCACCCATTAAAATACTCTAGAATAATTTCTTGGCATACGAGTGATAAATCAAATGTTTAGAGTTCAGAACGTATTAGAGTCGGATGACTAGATAAGGTTAGGATGACATAGAGAATATTAAAGGTGTCTTCTTCAAAAGAGTTTACTGGTGAGAACCAGAGTTGACAAAATCTTCAAAACTTCTACTAGGAGGGAATTGATTCAGACTTGATGAAGTCCATAATTCAGAGTCTCTCTAAGACCATAGTTCTGGGTCTGATTTAATCGACATATTTCAGCATCTTGGATTATTTAGAGCTATCTTTATTCAGCTTCTTTCTGGATAAGATTTAACTTTACTTCTCTTTTAGTAAGCTTAGAGTTTTCACACTCAATAAATTGTTAGACAATAAAATTGTTCTTTTATACTTTTTTATCATCAAAACTCATAATAGTTATAGAACCAAACTTGTTCCAACAGAACCCTCATCCCAGAGGGGTCGTTGATTATCATCTTAGGCCCTCTTTGTCGAAATTGGAGGCTTGGTTTAATCTCCTATAGTTAAAGTATCCGCAACATCCACAAGTTAATCTACCTCAAGTATCGAAGTAGAAGTCTCTGTAGTCGGGATAAGAGAAGGAGTCTGAGTAGGAGAAGTGGTTATCGGAGAAGCGAAAGCATAGGTAATATCCCCAATATTCACCATAACTTGAATAACTTGAGCATTTTCAATGTTGTAAAACAACATTATCTTGTTCACCTTTTCCATGCTATATGCGAACTCAATCACGCATGTCAAAAAAGAGTACATGACGACTCTACTCACATAAAATATATTTATCCTCTCCTCCTAGATAACTGCACTTAAAATGGCATTAGTGCCAATTCGAATTTTTCTCACCTTGCTAGGGGGAACCTTACCATGGCTGAACCCTTTCTCATAGCCTAGCCAATAAAACCAAGATTTTGTTTCCTCTTTCATTATCACTTCCTCTGAAGAAAGGGAACCTGACTTGGTGCAGTAGGAATGAGCGTCCCAGTTAAAGTGGATTTTAGATCATTAATTCATATATAAAATTTGAAAGAAGAGAGGATAATTAGTATGGGGTAGTAAAAAACCAGACGGGTCGCGCATTTGAGGGGCTTTACTAGCAAGAAGTGGCCAATGAAATCTCCCTAGTATAGCGTAAAGAGTTTGAACCAAGGATTAACCCGTGAATCTAATGAGCCCTTGATTGATAAAATTATCCTAAGAAAAGAATTTTGGGTAGAAAAAATCAAGGAATAACCTAAGAGAAGGTTTCCAAGATTTATGCTTAGCACACAGTTGAAATACCCTCATGAATACCCAAGACCTCAGACGAAGTTGGGAAGGGGACACTTTTAAATGCTTCAGGATGAATAACTCAAATCCAGAAAAGGGCACCCATAACCATATTCTTGTAAACAAACATTCATAGAATGGGACCATGCAGTTGTTAAAAGAAATGCATCTCCATTTTTTTAGCTCCACTAGAAGAGCTAACCATTCCAGGGAATTGGCGACCACAATCCTATCTGTATCTATAGTAGCCTCAGTACTTAAAACTGATGTAGTGCCTGCTATTTTTGTGTCCACCCAGCGGTACTCCATAACGTGTGGCGTGTATCGAAGATCCAAATGAACTTTCACTTCAGCATCGTTGGACTCACAATTATAACTCTTCAGATGAAGCTGAATATAATCTTTATAACTCTCTCCTCTGTTAGTTATCTTATATCTCCTCTTTGGATAAGACGCAATGAGGCATCAGAACCTCGACGTGATTAACTTCTCTACCAACATTTGATAAAAAGGCTTATAATACTGGACGAAGAAGTTCTCGTCTCCAAGGAATTCCCAAAAATCCTTTATAATTCAGATCCATCAGATAGGGGTATGATTTCTAGTTCCAAGTGATTATGACCAAAATGGGGGAGATAAGAATCAAGGGATGCCCCAATTATAGAGGCAAATGAAGTTTTGACTTTAGAAAATGCTGAAGTTAAAATATTGAGTTAGGAAGGTACCTATTTATGTGAGATTTGTGAAGTAGAAGAAAATGGATAAAGGCAAGGGTTTTGAGCAAAACATTGAAGATCACTTCTAGTAGTATTCTCGGAGAAGAAGAAACAAAGAAGTTTTCTAAGAAAGCAACTGAAAGTTTGAATGTCAATGGTTAAGAAAACTTCAAAATAATCAATTCACCCTATTTATAAGCAAGAACAACAAAATGGTCCATACCAAATAGTGAAATAAGTCACAAGATCAACAACTAGATTTCCCTTATGGATACACCTTAACTCAAGTGCACTGTATACATCATGCCTTTGCTAGTCACTTCATCGCACGTGTCAAAAGAGGGCTACAAAATGTTTCAACGGTGGAACTTCATTTAATGCATTCATTCCCCACTAGTTTTTCAACAGATTCCAAGCGTTTCAGTTCCATTTCACATCGTACTATATCTTGGAGGCCTACCAATATCACTGAAGGCTTCCCTGACTCTTTCAATGCCAGACAGTGCCTTGGGGGAAATTGTTCTTGGCTGGTCAAAGGACCAAATAGATGAGGCCCAATTGATCTCAAATCTATTCCACTTTACCCAATGTATAAAATCAGTTCACACGTAAATAGAAAGGTATGTTCTATGATCTCTACTTTTCATTACACTCATCTTGAATTTTAGCCAACTTGAGCATTGGAGTGTTAATCATATAGGACCATCCTGCACTACCATAAATGAGATCAAGACTGCCATTCAAGATCACTTGTTATCCAACTTCATCCATTTTTGGTTGTCTGAACGAAATAATATCCAATATCAAAGAAGGAAGAAAATGGAAGACAAAAATGAAACAATGATTCTCGTGGATACCACACTGCAAGTTCATACAAGTTATACAACCCTGTTACATAGAGGATTATTGCAAGCAAAGATGTTACAGTTAATGAGATTTTTTTTTTTGTAATTAGAAGCGTCAAGATGTTGCATCATCTTTAATGTGTTCCCTTTGTATTCCATGATTACTAGAGTGAATCTCATATATCTCTAAGAGGTGTTGTACTAGTAGATAATACAAGATGATCTCTGAGGATTATATTCTCAACTGGAAGTCTCCAATAATATGATGTTATTCTTGTCTAATTGACCACACTAGGGGGAGACCTTGTGCAACTAACCTTACTTGTTGATATTAAGTCTCTAAACTATGCAGACGCAACTATATCCTCAGAGTGGATTAATAATATGGAGGAAGAAATTATGACAATAAAAAATAATCAAACATGAAATTTTGTGTTCTTACCAATACAAAAGAAACTTTACACCAATTTCCAATATTGAGACCATTATATTAGTGGTAATCATGAACAACTTCTTGTAATGGAATATTATTAAACTAGATGTCAGTCTTCATTTCTCAATGGGTTCTTTAAGGAGTAACTTTATGTTGAAAAATCTCATGAATTCATTGTGAAAGGTGAATAATATAAGGTATTGAAGAATCATAAGGCACTACCTGGTATGAAATAAGGTCCAAGAACTTGAAACATGAGGATTGTTGAGTTTCTAAAGTAGATTGGTTATTTCAAGTGTACATTTGAACATGGGAATTATGTAAAATGACTAAATTAAAATAATCGTAACATATTGTGTCTATACATGGATGATTTGCTCATCACAGAAAGTAATCACAACGATATTGAGAATCTCAAATTCAATATGAACACTAAATTTGATATGACTAACTTAAGAGGCCTAAGTTATTTTCTTGGCCTTGAATTTAGTGCATCCATGAAAAGCTTGGTAATTCACTATATGATGTACATCAAAGATATCTTTAATAGTTTAAATATTTTGAACTATAATTTAGCAAGGACTCTCATAGAATATATTTTAAAATTAAGCAAAGATGAAGATACAAAGTCTCTCGATATCATTGTATATAAGAAAATGGTGGGATGCTTAAAGCACGCTTGCAATTTCTTGCTTGATAAAATTTATGCGTGGGGAAAAAATTTATGCAAAAACATTAAATATCACATATGCAAGCAACCAAAAGGATCATGATATATCTTAAGGAAACAATACACAATGACATCTTAGTTCCCAAACTTAATGGTGATAAGGATAAACTGATTGGTTTTTCGAACTCAGATTGATGTGGTGATAAAGTGGAAGAAGAAGCAAATATATTTTCAAATTATTCTATCTTCTTATGAAGTTGAGTACACTTTAACTTGCAATGCAACTTGTCATGGAGTACAGTTGCAATCTTTATTGATTGTGACGAAGATAGGAACACAAATAAATATTTAGCCTTGAAATGAATTATATATCTAATTAAATGGTCAAATACTTTGAAACCATATTTCACTTTCTTATAAATCAAGTAAGCAAGGAGAAATTTATCTTAACATATTGTAGAACTGAGAATTAGGTAGAAAATATTCTAACTAAGCCATTCAAGATTAAAAAATTCAAAGAAACAAAGAGCATACTGAATGTAATAAATGTATAAACATTGAATTAAGGCGAATTATTAAAGTAAAATTTAAATCTAGTAAGTTTTAGCTAAGTTACTTGTTGAAGAAGTAACTAATTAAGTTGGTTAGGATGTTAGGCCTAGTTAATGGTTGTAAGCCTAACTAGTGTTATATAAATAACCACCGGTGTATCATACAACAAGTTAATTTTAAATATTATAGACACAAATTCATTTGACTTTTTCTCTTTTTCTTTTTGTTCTATGTGTGCATGTATAGTATTAACCAATGTTTTAAAAATCGGACCAGAGATCAAATCAATAATACTCTCGGTTCAAGGTTCAAGGTTCAATTAATTCAATTGGCTAAACTTACGATCAAACCGTTTATTAAATAAACTAATAATATGAAGCTAAATTTCATAGATATGTCATACACAATCTTACATTCACAACTTTATAAAATAATATTTTCAAAAATCTATTACAAACTTAATATAACAAGATTAATGACACACATAATAACACAACTTAATTATACATTTAATCTCAACATTCAAATAAGAACAATTTGAACAAACTAAAGAATTACAATAAAAATAGATTAAACCAATCCAAACCAAAATTAAAATAATAGAACATAATACTTAAAGTAAAATTCAAATAATTAAGAATACCTAAATTAAATATGATAGAATCATCAAAAGTAAATAATATAATATACTTAATTGAATAACCGTAGGCGAATGTGAGTTGTACGACAACAAACAAATAATAATTGAACAACGAAAAATAATAGAGTTGAACAACAATAAATATTGAGTTGGTTGACGTGACTATGTTTAAAAGAAATAGTGATGATCATGAAAAAATATAGTTGAAAGAATGAAAAAAAACTATAATGAAGTGAAATAACTTAGAAGTTTGTATAATTGCAGAAAAAATAACCAATTATTTTTTATGAATGTATAATGTTTTAAGTTTGATATTGACAGATTAATTTTTTTTTTAAAATTGTCAATTTGATACATTTTTTTGAATCAAACGGTTTTACAAAGCTGGTTCCGGTTCTTTGGTTCGAAATGTTTTGGACTGTTCAATTCAATTTTTTTGGTTTTATCCGGTTTTGATCTATTAACGACTTTGAAAGGTCAACAATACCGGATTCAGCTCTGGTTCCTAAACCAACCAATTGAACTATTTGGTTCGATCCGATTTTTAAAATATTAATATTAACATCGTTAGCATTTCTCATATATTTATTCATTGATATTTTATGTCATAAAATTTAAAGCTCTATATATAAGTATATGCTCATAGTTAATGAAGATATTCCATGTTATTTTATATATAATATTGACATTAAATTTCGAAAATCAAATAGATAAGTAATAAAATTTAAATATGTAGTTAATTAATGAAACAATTTACAAATAATTCATTAAACACAATTAACAACTATTTTTAGTTACGTAGTTATGAAAATAACGATGATACCATATTTAATATAATAACTATTCGTGAAAGTATATTAATAAGGGATTAATTACTATGTACTGTCAGTGTAAAAAGTTTTATATGGTGTAGCGGTAAATTCATGACCATCAAGCTATGGATAAACTTAACGTCAATAAAATCAGAGTCGCCACCGCACTTTTATTGTTTCCAAAGGAAAAGGGAAAAGTACGAACAAAACCCAAAGATAAGAAGTTTTCAAATCAAAACTAATAAAATGCCAGAGATTACAGGTACCGGGGTTGGTTACACAGAGGAAAGGTGTTAGCACCCAAAGTGTCCTAGGTACTCCTAGGGAGTCCTTTTTTATGTGTGTATATGTTTTTGGTATAAAAGATGTTTGAGAAAAATAGAGTGTGAGGATGAGAAAAGAATTCACAGATTATATTTATGTGTTTTACAAGACCTTCGGACTTGTGCCTATGTACCAACATAAAAATGAGGGATCAAAACCTCGTAGTTCGTGGTATCAATTTCAAAATGAGTGATTTGCTTTTAATCAAAATTTAAGTTAAAAGAGGCACAAATGACCCAAAAGTTTGAATGGGTGTTAGTTCTTTGTGTCTTTTGAAATTTTAAGTCAATATAATTAGATTTATTTACAAGTTTGATTTAAGAAAAGGAGTTCAAAGATGCAATTGTATAAGGCCAACGTTTCTATTTTGAATTATGTCTAAGTTTGAAATCACAAACAAAGAAGGTTTTTGAAAAGGGGGAGAGATTTGAAATTTAAGAAGTGGGAGGAGATGAAGAGACTAATCCTAAGCATAAAATTAAAAGTTAAGAGTTGAAAAGATCTGACCAATGAGATGCAATCCAACAGACAAGAATGTCATATAGAAAACCCATTTTCCCTTTGGACTTTGAATCAATCAATAATCAGCAAGCAATTAGAAATTAGACATCATGAAGATCAAGGAATCAAATAAAGATGACCACATCCAAGCAAGCAAATCCCATAGCTAGCAGGATTCTTTGTCTTCTCATGTATCAGATTAAATACTCATTGATTAACTCAGAATAAAGCATTAGACACAAGATCAAAATAACAGTTGTATCAAGACCATGTAGCAGATGAATTCCAGTGGATCTCAATACTTGCATCAAATAAAAACTCAAATCACAATAACTTGGTCTCAGAAATGTTGGCATTGGCCAAGTCCTTTTGCATATGGAATGTTGCTTAATCCTAAGTCCAAAAATTCAGATCAAACCCAACAGTCCATACAAACATTTTTTAGGTTTTTTTTTTGTTATTTATTAGGTATTTTAAGGTCCTAAGATCACAAACACAAATAAAATACACAAACAAATATATACAATCACAATATATACCTCAAATGAGCAGAGTGAAAATGACATAAACATAAACAAGTTAGATGATATGTAAATGAAATTGAATGGTAAATGACTAAAAATTAAATTGCATAAAGTAAATGACTTGAAAGTAAAGCAAAGTTAATATGAGTTAGTCAAATGTTAGTCAAAGTTAATTATATGTTAGTGATATTTTGCTTTTCAATTGATTAAGTCATTCTTTGGAGAACACTCAACCATCTGTTCACAAGCATGGATCCTTGAACCAAGACATCTTCCAAAGGAAGGAAAAAAGGTCAATTTTCACACAATACCATGAAATATGGGAGACTTACAATCCCACTTACTAGAATGTTATGCCTTTAGGGTCAAATTTAGCTCTATGTTAAGCAATCGTAATTGGACTTATGTAGAAGTCACAACTTGATAACATGAAATAATATCACATTCTAGGACTCAATTTAATTAAATTATATTATTATTTACTTCAATTTATTTCATTTTATTCGATATTACTCGGTATTTTCTTTCTATTTATCTCAGGTAGTTTATTTGAAGCACAAGTGAAAAACGAAGAAAAGGAGGTGCAAAAAGGAATGAAAAGAAGCAAATATCAAAAGCCAAAGCCCAGCCCAAAAGCACAGGCGCTGCGCCTGTGACGAGCGTCACACAGGCTGTGACGAGCGTCACGCTTTGCCCACTTGTGTTACGAGCGTAACACATGGTGTGACGGACGTCACACCATTCTCCTATATTTTTGGCTTCAGAAGCGCAACAAAGACGTTGAGGCCTATTGTTACGCTTGACCATTTGCAACGTGAAGACCCTTTACGCGGAAGACCTTTGGAAACAGTTACAACAAGTGACCAATATAAATAGTAGTTTTTGGCAAACCCTAAGTAGTTTTTTCTCTTCTTCGCCGTTTTTAGCCACTTAGTTCAATTTTCTTCTTCCAGCCGTGCGAGCATATCATTATTTTTCCTTTACTGTTTTTGTTTTTTTTTAATTTCAATTCTTATTTTTACTTTCCTTTCCAGTTAATCTTTCAGCACTTAATTAATTTTTCGCACAATAGTTTCTACACCGGAAACTATTGTGTACCTTTTACTAGATCTAACCTTACGTTAGACCCTAGATTTTTATTCCTTCACTTTTATTTTCCTGTCCGATTGAAGAATTCAAGAACAAATCCAACCGGTCTGTGGTGGAGTGTTCAAGATTGCTATAAATTATTCAGGTTCTTTAATTTATATATGCTTTATTTTACTGTTTATTTATGTTATCTGCCTGAGATGGAATTATTTATGCATGCTGATTATTTAGATCTGTTTAGTATGTCTGGCTAATTTATTTAGGTATCGGTATGTAGAGTAAGCGGAATGAAGGAATCAAAACTAAGTTGGTTTAATTACATTAAAAATAAAATCACTCTTTTTACGGTCTCAATTTACAGGTTTAATAACAAGGTTTTGTACGAAAGTAAAAGACATAAAGAAGTTAAAATCAATAGAACGAGAGTTTGAGTTTTTAACTGGACAGTGTAAATTGGACATTAATTCTAGATCAGGGCGAAAGCAATTTTTAGAGTTAATTAAATTCTAATCTTTTTCAAAAAGTATTTTTAAAGGTTGAATGTGAGGACGAGAGTTAAGCATTTGAATTTAATTATATAATCTAAGTCAACAGAGCGAGAGTTTGAGACAAGGGTGTTTAAACGATTAGTGTTTTCTTAAAAAGAGTTTCTACGGATTCTATTGTTTTCAAAAAGTGATTTTGGACTTAACTAATAAGTGACAGCTACGTTAATATAAAATCATAGTTTATTCAACAGAGCGAGAGTTTGAGAAAAGGCTTTTAATCAATAGTGTCTACCGAAAGGATTATTTTAAAACCAAGAAACCAACGAAGAATTGATTCCCTAATTACGACGAACTACATACCGATATCCGCTTGATTAATATTTAATTTAGATCTTATTTTAGTTTTAACTTTTCCCCCAAACAATCAAAGTATTATCCGCCTTAGCTTTACGAAGTAACCTTAGAAAACGGTATATCGATTCATAAGTCCCTGTGGGATCGATATCTTTTAAAACTACGCGATAGAACTGTGCACTTGCAGTTTGTACCCCAAATTCGACTCATAAAGTCGCGATCAAGTTTTTGGCGCCGTTGCCGGAGACTTTTATTTAGTCGATATCGTAACTCTTCTGTTACGCTGTAGAGACTAAGGCTTTTTTATTTTTATTTCTTTCGTTGATTTGTATGCCACATACTCGCTCACAAGGCGAGCCGTTCTACTTACGAATCAACGATATCGAGCTATATCTCCGAGTCTTACGACGAATTCGGGAATACCGTGCTGCGAACAATCTCCCTCCTGTCGAACTTCCTGATCTCAAAAATCTTCTTCCTTCGCCGATACCCGAGATGGCAGAACCAGCTCGTGCTCTTCGAGATTACGCTGCTCCATCGCAAGATGAGCCGCATTCGAGTATTGCTCCACCCGCAATCGAAGCAAACAACTTCGAACTTAAACCTTCACTGTTGCAGGCAGTGCAACAGAACCAATTCTCTGGAAATCCTACCGAGGATCCAAACCTTCATTTATCCGTGTTTGTCCAATACGCTGATACTGTTAAAGCTAATGGTGTCACTTCAGAGGCAATTCGACTTCGTCTTTTTCCCTTCTCGTTAAGAGATAGCGCTAGAAGATGGCTTCAATCTCTTCCTTCCAACTCAGTCACCACATGGAACGAGTTGAAGAAAGTCTTTCTTGCCCGATATTTTCCGCCGAGCAAAACAGCTATGTTGAGAGCCCAGATAAATGGATTTAAACAGAAAGATAACGAGTCTCTTTTCGAAGCATGGGAAAGATACAAAGACATGATAAGACTTTGTCCACACCATGGTTTAGAGGACTGGTTAGTAATTCATACCTTCTATAATGGTCTCCTGTACAACACGAGGTTAACAATAGACGCCGCCGCAGGTGGGGGCACTAATGAACAAACCTTATGCTGATGCTTACCAACTTATCGAAAGCATGGCCCAGAACCACTATCAGTGGGGAAGCGAACGAACAGTGGTAGAAAAACCTCAAACGAAAACTGGCATGTACGAGATAAGTAACCTTGATCATGTTAACGCAAAAGTGGATGCTCTGGTCCAGAAAATTGAAAGTTTAAATGTATCACCTCCAGCCACCGTGGTAGCCATAACTCAGAATTGCGAAGTTTGTGGAATCCAAGGTCACACTCCTGCAGATTGTCAACTCATAACAGGAATCCAAGCGGAGCAAGTAAACTATGCTCAAGGAAGCCCCTACTCGCATACCTATAACTCAAATTGGAAGAATCATCCAAATTTTTCATATAAGAGTAATAATGCTTTATACGCACCTGGACAATCTCCAAATCAAGCCCCAGCTATACCTCCGGGATATCAAAAGCTGATCCCATCTACACCTAACAATAACGCCCCTAGGAAATCCAACTTGGAAATCATGATGGAAAACTTTATAGCTTCTCAACAGCAAACCAATAAAGATTTCTTAAACCAGAATGTACACACTGGCGAACAAATTAAACAACTAGCAAATAAAGTAGATGCCCTGGCTACCCATAACAAAATGCTGGAAACGCAAATATCACAAGTAGCTCAACAACAAGCACCTACTGCTGCCCCAACTGGTACATTTCCTGGACAACCCCAACCTAACCCGAGAAGCCACGCTCATGCAATTATACTAAGAAGTGGAACGGAAGTGGAAGGACCGTCTGATCCAAGGGTAGAAAACCAAAACTCTGAAAAGTCAAGTGAGGAGGAAAGTGAACCTAAGAAAAAGGAAGAGAGTAATAAGGAAACCATAGAAAAGAAGGAACCTTATGTACCTCCACCACCCAATAAACCACCTATCCCTTACCCTCAAAGGCTTATTAAAACCAAAGATGCGGGCCAATTTAAAAAATTTGTTGACCTACTGAAACAATTAAACGTCACAATTCCTTTTACAGAAGCTATTACGCAGATGCCCTCATATGCTAAGTTCTTGAAAGAAATTCTCTCTAATAAAAGGAAACTTGAAGATAGCGAAACCGTTACACTCACCGCTGAATGTAGCGCTATAATCCAGAATATGCCTCCTAAACTTAAAGACCCAGGTAGTTTCTCTATACCCTGTCACATAGGAAAATTTGTCATTGACAAAGCCTTATGCGATTTAGGAACCGGTATTAGTGTTATGCCTTTATCCATATGCAAGAAACTGGAAATGGGAGAATTAAGACCAACTAAAATGTCTGTGCAACTAGCAGATCGTTCCGTTAGATATCCTATAGGAATTCTTGAAAACGTTCCCGTGCGCATAGGTCAATTCTACATTCCAACCGATTTTATAATTATGGACATTAGAGAAGATGAAGTTACACCCATTATACTTGGAAGACCGTTCTTAGCAACTGCCGGTGCAATCATAGACGTAAAACGAGGACGACTCACTTTCGAAGTAGGAGAAGAGAAAATTGAGTTCATTCTTTCCAAATTTTTGAAAGCACCTGCAATAGAAGATTCATGTTACTTCATGGATATCATCGATGAATGCATAAAAGAAACAGAGTTAGAAAAAGACAAATCATCTGACTATCTTGTAGAAAACAAACTTAACCAATGTTTAGCAATAACACCGGACCCTACGCAATGCCTTAAGAAACCAACCCTAGACTTGAAAACACTTCCCAAAAACCTGAGATATGAATTCCTAGACTTAGAACTTGAACGACCAGTGATAGTTAATGCAGACCTAGGAAGACTCGAAACAGAAAAACTCCTGCATATCTTAAGAAAATATCCAACCGCACTAGGATACAACATCACCGATCTTAAAGGAATAAGTCCTTCTATCTGTATGCACCGCATCATGCTAGAAGAAGACTGTAAAACTTCTAGGGAACACCAGAGGAGACTAAACCCGATCCTGAGTGAGGTAGTGAAGAAAGAAATAACCAAGTTATTAGAGGCAGGTATCATATATCCTATATCTGATAGCAAATGGGTTAGTCCTGTACACGTAGTACCAAGAAAGGAGGTGTAACAGTCATTGAAAATGAAAAAGGAGAAACTATAACCAAACGTATCGAATCGGGATGGAGAATGTGCATTGACTATAGGAAACTAAACAAAGCAACCCAAAAAGACCATTTCCCTTTACCATTCATTGACCAGATGTTAGAACGATTAGCAAAACATTCTCATTTCTGTTATCTAGACGGTTATTCAGGCTTCTTTCAAATACCAATTCATCCTGATGACCAAGAAAAGACAACATTCACATGTCCTTTTGGTACCTTCGCTTATAGACGAATGCCGTTTGGCTTGTGTAATGCTCCTGCAACCTTCCAAAGATGCATGATGGCAATATTCGCCGATTTTCTCGAAAACATCATGGAAGTATTTATGGATGACTTTTCCGTATGCGGACAAAGCTTTGAAGAATGCCTTGAAAACCTAGAAAGAGTTCTAAAGCGATGTGTAAAAGTAAACCTAGTACTTAATTGGGAAAAATGCCACTTTGTGGTACAAGAAGGAATTGTTTTAGGACACATCATCTCGAACAGAGGAATTGAAGTAGACAAAGCCAAAATAGAGGTAATCGAAAACCTTCAACCCCCGAAAACTGTGAGAGAAGTACGAAGCTTCTTAGGACATGCCGGTTTTTACCGACGATTCATTAAAGACTTCTCTAAGATAACTAAACCTTTAACCGGGCTATTGATGAAGGATGCTGAAGTCATATTCGACAATAGATGTTTAGAAGCATTTCAAACGCTTAAACAAGCATTGATCTCCGCACCCATAATGCAGACACCAGATTGGAACGAACCATTCGAAATAATGTGTGATGCCAGTGATTACGCTGTAGGCGCTGTTTTAGGACAACGAAAGGATAAAAAGCTTCACGTTATATATTACGCAAGTAGAACTCTAGATGAAGCACAAATGAATTACGCCACAACCGAGAAAGAACTTCTAGCAGTAGTGTTTGCGCTAGATAAATTTCGTTCTTACTTGGTCAGAGCCAAAATAATCATCTACAATGACCACGCTGCTATCAAATACCTCTTAACAAAAAAGGATGCTAAACCTAGACTCCTAAGGTGGATCCTGTTGCTACAAGAGTTCGATTTGGAAATCAAAGACAAGAAAGGAACTAAAAACGTAGTAGCAGATCACCTCTCTAGACTTGAGAACCTTGAACCGGAAAGAACATCAATTAACGATGATTTCTTGTACGATAAACTTATAGCTACTTTGGAAGAAAATAACAATGATAAACAGGTAGAAACCACCTTAGCTATATCTGTTACACCATGGTACGCTGACTTCGTCAATTATTTAGCTGCCGGAATAGTTCCACCTACTTTATCCTACCAGCAGAAGAAACGATTCTTTTATGACATAAAACACTATTACTGGGATGACCCCTTACTTTTTAAAAGAGGCCCCGATGGTATTTTCCGTCGGTGTATACCCGAAGAAGAGATAGAAAATATAATCCAACATTGTCACTCCGCTCCTTATGGTGGACATGCAAGTACATCCAAGACCTGCTCTAAAATCCTACAAGCCGGTTTTTATTGGCCAAATATATGGAAGGATGTACATGCAGCTATTAAGAAATGTGACAGATGTCAACGCACAGGAAACATATCTAGACGTGACGAGATGCCACAAAAGGGCGTTTTGGAAGTAGAGATTTTCGACGTGTGGGGAATAGACTTCATGGGACCTTTTCCATCCTCTTTCGGTAACAAATACATACTCGTGGCAGTTGACTACGTATCGAAATGGATTGAAGCTATAGCTTCTCCAACAAACGACACACGAGTAGTAACCAAACTCTTTAAGAATATAATATTTCCAAGGTTTGGTGTCCCAAGAATAGTTGTCAGTGATGGTGGATCGTATTTCATATCCAAGGTACTCGAAAAACTACTGTTTAAGTATGGCGTAAGACATAGAGTAGCGACACCTTACCACCCTCAAACCAGTGGGCAAGTGGAAGTGTCTAACAGAGAAATCAAACAGATACTAGAAAAAACAGTCGCCACCTCAAGGAAAGACTGGTCATTGAAATTACCAGAAGCTTTATGGGCTTACCGAACTGCTTACAAAACTCCCATAGGGACAACTCCATTTAAGCTCATTTATGGAAAATCCTGTCACCTCCCGGTAGAATTAGAACATAAAGCCTATTGGGCTATTAAAAATCTAAATTTAAACTATAAGGCCGCCGGTGAAAAGAGAATCCTTGATATAAGCGAATTAGAGGAACTCAGAAGAGACGCTTACAAAAATGCCAGAATCTACAAGGAAAGAACAAAACAATGGCATGACAAGCGCATATCAAGGAAAATCTTCAAATAAGGCGATACAGTCCTTTTATTTAACTCTAGGCTAAAGTTATTCCCGGGAAAACTACGATCTAGATGGTCAGGTCCTTTTCATATCACCAATGTCTTTCCCAGTGGAGCGGTAGAAATTAAAGGCAAATCTATGGAACCATTTACCGTAAACGGGCAACGTCTAAAACATTATCACTATGCAGAAAACAATGAAGATTCGCAAGTCTTGCACTTAGGCGAAATGCCTCCAGAATTTATAGATTATATTTTATGTCGAGCTTGCGACATTAAACAAAGCGCTTAGTGGGAGACAACCCACCAATATTTATATTTTCATTTCTTCCTTAATTATTCTTTTAAATTTTAGTTAGTATTCTTTCTTAGTTTATTTTTAATTTATAAAAAAAAAAACTTTTTTTTCTTCTTCTTTCGGCATTTGGCCAAATACTGACTAAAACTATTGTTTTTCTTTTCTCTAGCTAACATTAACCTGATGGGACAAATTGATCGTATGGGTATCAAATTCAGAGGGAAAGCTCAGAAACAAAAGTTTGAGGAACTAGCCACGAGAGAGATGCTACCTAGCCTGTATGCTGATGACTGGGCAATGACTGCCCTTGGACTAAGAGAAAGTGTCCTGTATTTGTTGAGTCAGATTGGGTGGGAAACCTCTCCTATCCGTAGACATTTCGTCACTTACCGGAGACTAACACTAGAATTCCTTAGCTCTCTGATCTATCTACCCAGCCATGGAAAAGGAATAAGCAGAGGTTTTATTCAGTTCAGAATGTTTAACATGGAGTATCAATTTAATATTCAAGACTTTACCAACCTTTTAGGTTTCCCTACCTCCTTTGACACATTCACAGTGAGCCAAGAAGAACTTTTTGAATATAGAAAACTTGAACACTTTTGGGGAAGCTTGACTGAGAATGACGATCCCGAGGAACATGAGTTTCTCTCTGGAAACATACATAACCCGACCTTTCGCTATTTCCATAAGATCCTGACCCACACCTTATTTGGGAAGAAGCCAAACAGTACCACAGTTTCACGTGATGAACTCTTCATCATATTTTGTGCTTCCCAGAACCGTCCAGTAAACGGTGCCACTTTTATGTTGGCAAATTTAGACCACCTTATCCAAGACGAACGAGCACCAATTCGAATAGGCGGTTTGATAACCATGATTGGTAATGCTATCGGATTACGTCAGCCTATGCTTGACTTAAGCCCCTTTTGTGGCATTACTATTATGAGTATACCCTTCCTCTTCAACACTATGTTTATAGCAAACCTAGGGTCTGACGAGTTTGAGCTTATAATTAATAACCAAGTTCTTTGCCTATTCACCTTGCCCAGTCCTAGGACTAGTGTTCATAACCGCAATAACTGGCTCTACAATTTGAACGCAACACCCTC
The DNA here is from genome assembly GCF_024323335.1 of Lathyrus oleraceus. NCBI lineage: Eukaryota > Viridiplantae > Streptophyta > Magnoliopsida > Fabales > Fabaceae > Lathyrus > Lathyrus oleraceus. The sequence goes on along the minus strand of NC_066584.1, from coordinate 465,623,627 downwards.
TCCAGCTAGATCTACTGAATCCATCCAGGACTATGAGATTTGTGATGACCAGATTCCTTATGCTGAATCTGACCCTCAGACACCATCTGGTTACTATGATATTGATCCTCCTCCTCAGTCTGTCCCGACCGAAGAATCAGCGATACCCGATCTTAGACATCATATGCCCGGAGCTGATTATAACACCACCATTCAAGCTCTGATGTCAGAACAAGACGCCCTCAGAGAAGAGTTAGCTAACATGGGACAAGAATTTCTAGGATACATGAACAGTATGACAAATCAGTTCCACGAGTTGCTAAACCGTGTTAACTCCTTTGCTCCTCCGGCCAGAGATCATGCAGATGGATAGAAGTTGTTTTTTTTTCTTAGTTATTTAGTTTTAAGTTAGATTATTCATTAATGTCATTTCAAATTATGTTCGTATTTGTTTCTCTTTCGCATTTTTTTGTTGTTTTCTCCTCCAATGTTACATTATGATTATTTTATGAAGCTATTGATTTATTTTACTTTACTATGACCTATGCAATATCTATCAATAATACTCTCTACTGTTGCTGCCTACATAACTTATTAAAGAAAAATATATTTATGCACTATTATGCAAAGTAGAATAGCATGCAAGGGAAATTTAAATAGCCAAATAAAATAATCTGAAGCAAAATGAAATAATAAAAATAAATTACTATAATTATTATAAAGAACGCAATCAGTAACCCGTGCCAAGATGACTGTGTGACGAGCGTCACACACGCCATCACGGTCGTCACACCAAGTACTTGTGACGCCCGTAACGCCCCTGTCACGAGCGTAACACCTTCAGACTAGGTGAATGTTACAAGCCGTTGGAGAGACGAACGTTACACCATTTCACCTTTTTACCTTCCCCATTTATTCACATTTACCCACATTTATTTACTTTTCAACCACTTCCTTTCCAACTTCAAATTTTTTCCTATAAATACCCACCATACCTTTCTTCCTACATCACAATAATTCTATACAATCCAATATATTTCTTTTCTTTTCTAATTACTTCTTCCAACTCATTCATCAGTATGGCGGGAAATCAAAATTTCGGAAATATCATCTTCCGATCCGAAGATGATAATTATCAAAGGGAGCAGTTCGAGCGTTTCCAACAACGAGGTGTCACCTCTACCAGGTATCCTGATCTAACTTGTTTACAAGAATTAGGATTACTTCAAGGTATAGAATGGATGCTCCGTCTTGCTGATTTAACCTTCCTTTGCACGCATAATCAACCTACCTACCCCTTCCTAACCTTAGAATTCTTAAGTTCATACGCGTACAACACTCCCACCGGTGAAGACGAGTACTTAACCGGTACCGCAACCTTCCGTATGTTCAACACCGAATACTCCCTATCCCAAAACCAATTGAGCACCATGCTACAATTCCCTGTAGAAGGTCAAGTCCACCCTAGAATACCTCCAAACTCCCAGTGGCATATAAACGCCTTCGACCTTTTCAGGAAAATATCCGGTGTAGATACCAACAACTGGGATGTGCTCCTTGTTTCCCATATACATAACCCAACCATCCGGTACTTTATCCGCATCCTGCAAAACACAGTTTTCGGAAGACCGAACAACAGCAAAGTCAACGCCAAGGAATTATTCTTCCTATTTCATCATATCCGCACCTTATGTGCTAGAGGCCGACAACCTTTTGTAATTGGTGGATTAATCACCACCATAGCACTTGGCTTAAACCTAGGGGACCGACTCCAAACTTTAGAATCTTTACCACCCCTATTTATGGATATAAGCTACTGTAGGTCCAGCCGCCTAATTAAGAACAGAGTAGGCGGAGGGTATTACCTTATTGTGAACAACCAGGAAGTCCCAAGCATTGTTCTACCCAACATTGCCCTAACAGATGTCACCAACCCCAACCGCCACCTCTATGATCTAAATGCTCCCGAAGCTACCGAGTCTGCACAAGCAAACCCGTCTACAGGCGAGTTCGAAGACATGGAGCACGGTGATCATGCTCCTGCACAATAGTCAGCCCCGCTCAACCCTTCCGATAATGCAGCTAGTACATCCTCACGACATCGTCGACGAAGAAGACCTGCAACCAACGACGACATCATGGATGCTATTGATGGTATGCAAGCACAGAATCTCGAAATGATGCAAATGATGCGCCAAATGCAACAACAACAGGAAGCGAGGAATGCCATAACCGATCAGCGGTTCACTGAGTTGTTCAGCAGATTTGACGACTTAGAAATACGTCAACGATCACCAGGTCCAAGAACAAGAGGCGGAAGGCCGCATTGACTTTCGTTTCCTTTTCCTTTTCTTTTTGTATTTCTTTTGATTTCCTTGAAACATTGGGGACAATGTTTCATTTAAGTATGGGGGGGGGGGGGGGGAAACGTGTTCTTTCTATCCTCCCTTCTTCAAGTATGTACCTTTCTTTTCATTGTTATTTCCCTTATAAAAAAAATTAATATATAATATAGATTTATTTTAAGTTAAGTCCCTAGTGTGAAAATTTCTATTATCTATTCCCTCAAAAATTTTCATGAGCCATAACAAAAATTCAACACACTCAGTAAGTATAAAGGTTGCTTATTTTATCGAACTTGAACAAATTAAGACAAAAACTATTACCGCCCCAACACTCTAAACAAACCTCAACTTGTTAGATCAGAAAGGCAACTGTTATACAAGTCCTTGAACTTTTAGTTTTATAGTAACCCCGAGTAGTTTATACAAGAAGTCAGCACCATCTTAATAGCAAACTACGTGGAGGGCCGATGAATATAAGTGAATGATTCCCAAAATAAAAAAAAAAAATATATATATATATATAGCAGGAAATGCACTAACTAAGTTAGGTGATCCTTACCAGATCATTTAATCTAAAGGTTGCAGATCATGCGAAAGCATAATATGAAAGATCCATTATGAGTTGGTTCAGCAGGTATCTGGTACTGAACTTGGTAGGGCGGACTACGGTCCGATCCCCTGCAATTCGCAATGGACTAAGTAACGAAGTTATCCGACTCATGTACCAGAGCTTCAAGCTAAAAAGGGGATCAAAATCACTAACCGGTTACTCCACTATGTGCGCGAAAAGATAAAGGGCTTAATGTGATTTCGCTAGAATGAAAATGGGTGAAATAAGAGTAAAAGAACCAGGCTAGCTATAATAGCATGACTCGAACTGGTTTGCATAAGGTGGGGGTTATCTGAGGTTGTGACGGTAGTCCTTGCTGTCGAGATTAGACTCAAGATACTTAAAAATGAAATCTACTCGCAACCTAGTACGAATTGATGTGTGTTTTGAAATTTCATTTGGCTAAAATTTTAAAAACAAGTTCTATACTGTATTTTGCTTGAGGACAAGCAAAGATCTAAGTATGGGAGAGTTTGATAACATGAAATAATATCACATTCTAGGACTCAATTTAATTAAATTATATTATTATTTACTTCAATTTATTTCATTTTATTCGATATTACTCGGTATTTTCTTTCTATTTATCTCAGGTAGTTTATTTGAAGCACAAGTGAAAAACGAAGAAAAGGAGGTGCAAAAAGGAATGAAAAGAAGCAAATATCAAAAGCCAAAGCCCAGCCCAAAAGCACAGGCGCTGCGCCTGTGACGAGCGTCACGCTTTGCCCACTTGTGTTACGAGCGTAACACATGGTGTGACGGACGTCACACCATTCTCCTATATTTTTGGCTTCAGAAGCGCAACAAAGACGTTGAGGCCTATTGTTACGCTTGACCATTTGCAACGTGAAGACCCTTTACGCGGAAGACCTTTGGAAACAGTTACAACAAGTGACCAATATAAATAGTAGTTTTTGGCAAACCCTAAGTAGTTTTTTCTCTTCTTCGCCGTTTTTAGCCACTTAGTTCAATTTTCTTCTTCCAGCCGTGCGAGCATATCATTATTTTTCCTTTACTGTTTTTGTTTTTTTAATTGCAATTCTTATTTTTACTTTTCTTTCCAGTTAATCTTTCAGCACTTAATTAATTTTTCGCACAATAGTTTCTACACCGGAAACTATTGTGTACCTTTTACTAGATCTAACCTTACGTTAGACCCTAGATTTTTATTCCTTCACTTTTATTTTCCTGTCCGATTGAAGAATTCAAGAACAAATCCAACCGGTCTGTGGTGGAGTGTTCAAGATTGCTATAAATTATTCAGGTTCTTTAATTTATATATGCTTTATTTTACTGTTTATTTATGTTATCTGCCTGAGATGGAATTATTTATGCATGCTGATTATTTAGATCTGTTTAGTATGTCTGGCTAATTTATTTAGGTATCGGTATGTAGAGTAAGCAGAATGAAGGAATCAAAACTAAGTTGGTTTAATTACATTTAAAAATAAAATCACTCTTTTTACGATCTCAATTTACAGGTTTAATAACAAGGTTTTGTACGAAAGTAAAAGACATAAAGAAGTTAAAATCAATAGAACGAGAGTTTGAGTTTTTAACTGGACAGTGTAAATTGGACATTAATTCTAGATCAGGGCGAAAGCAATTTTTAGAGTTAATTAAATTCTAATCTTTTTCAAAAAGTATTTTTAAAGGTTGAATGTGAGGACGAGAGTTAAGCATTTGAATTTAATTATATAATCTAAGTCAACAGAGCGAGAGTTTGAGACAAGGGTGTTTAAACGATTAGTGTTTTCTTAAAAAGAGTTTCTACGGATTCTATTGTTTTCAAAAAGTGATTTTGGACTTAACTAATAAGTGACAGCTACGTTAATATAAAATCATAGTTTATTCAACAGAGCGAGAGTTTGAGAAAAGGCTTTTAATCAATAGTGTCTACCGAAAGGATTTATTTTAAAACCAAGAAACCAACGAAGAATTGATTCCCTAATTACGACGAACTACATACCGATATCCGCTTGATTAATATTTAATTTAGATCTTATTTTAGTTTTAACTTTTCCCCCAAACAATCAAAGTATTATTCGCCTTAGCTTTACGAAGTAACCTTAGAAAACGGTATATCGATTCATAAGTCCCTGTGGGATCGATATCTTTTAAAACTACGCGATAGAACTGTGCACTTGCAGTTTGTACCCCAAATTCGACTCATAAAGTCGCGATCACAACTATCTGAGGTCGGACAATAAATTTTTTTATGCTAATGCATGTTAGATATTTGGTATAATAACCAAACTCCTAATATATACCACACACTAAAAGAAAAGATCAAAGTGGATGGATCTATCTCATCCATACTTGTATTGGTTCATCTAACACAAGGTCATTGATGAACCAATTAACTTTAGGATATTGAGATTTCATTGGTTAATGAAAGGGATGAGAAAGAATGGGAATGAATATAAAGAGGGAGGGGAGATGAGAGAAACACAAATTGGTCATGGGAGAAATTTTATCAAATTAAAATCATTCATTCATTTTGGGAGATGAAATGTACATTTCATCAATCCCCTAAGTCCAATGATTTTAATTCAATAAAAGTCAAATCAACCTTGACCAAGGCCCAAACAAATAGTCAAACATCACAAGACCATAAAAATGGCTCAACATAATTTTTACACAATTAATCAATTAAAATCAAATTAAAAATACATTTAAATTCAATTTAATTTGGTCAAAACCTAAGATCTCTTCAAAACACGAAATAAATGGCCAAGAGATTTATCCTAGGTCAAGCAAGGCCAAAGGACCTTAGAAAAAAAATTTCATGATTTTTGAAAAGTCAAAAGTATTTTTAAACAATTAAAAATATGCACAAAAATAATTAATTCATGAAAAATATCAAAGTTAATCCAAAAAATAATTTTAATTCAGAAAATAAAATAGAAAAATATTTAAAGATTTTTGGTGATAGTCCCATATTTTTTGAATTAAAAATTAAATTAATATGAATTAAACAAAATATAGCAATTAAATGAAAAACCAGAAAATACAAAAAAACAAGGGCCATCAGATCTTCCTCATTAATTGAGGTGCCAGATCTGATGGCCAAGCGCGCGCTTCCATCATGTTCTGCCGTCAACGCATGTACACTCGTGATAATCAAGAAGAATGACTCAGATTAAAACGTTGGACAAAGATCAGATGGCTCAGGTCAAGCCAACACATCACCGGAGCCCTAGCTCTGGTCATTTTCTCCGGTGAGGGCCACCAGACTGGTCGAAGCAAAACTTCATGAAAATGGAAATTGAGTACACTAATTTGAATAAAAAATGGTCACGAGCACGAATCTGACCTCCATTTCTTCCAATTCCAAGTATATTGAAAGATACATGGATTTGAAAATTGAGGTTCATGATCTGAGTTGCTTCGATTTGACCTCAAAGCAACTCAATCTTGTTACCTACATTGGTAGGACTCCAGCAAAACAAAAATCACAAATAATGGTAAAGAATTAAGAGAGAATCGAAGAGATGAAGTTTTTGAATTTTCACCTTTGAGTTGCTTCAAATTCACTTGATCTTGATCTGGATTTGCTTGATTCCTCTTCCTATTGCTTACAGTGATCAATTGAGAAGAAAAAGGCAATGCATTCTTGCAGTTTGAATTTCAAAACAGAAGGTGAAATTCAAACTCGATTTCAATTGAAATCTTCAAGAATTCTATGGAATGGAGGGTTTGGATTCTTCTGGAAAAGCTTGGGCAAGGTGTTGATAAAGTTCTGAGCTCATTGCACTTGTATTGATAGCCAATCCATATGCTTTTCATACATTTCCATTTGAAAATCCAAAAATAGTAATTTCCTTCATGAGTTAGCATGGGCGCGTACAAAGCCCAAAGAATGAATGGAAAAGGTCCAAAATCATGGATAGGCCATGCTGAAAGCAATGCATTAAGCCATGCAATGTTGCCATGAATTTGATCATGAGAATCTTCTAAATGGTACCATGCATTCCACCCATGCACAAGTCCTTTAATATTGATCCAAATGAGATTATTTTGGATTTTTTGGAAAGGTGAGATCAAGGGGAATAACTTTAATGTTAAACACGTTCCCATTTTAAGCTTGTATCATGATGAATTTTGAGGTGGAAGTTTGGAAAATCAAACATGTTTGAAAATTTTCTAAGTACCAAGTCAAATGTTCACTTCTTCCACCTTGAATAACTTTTGCTATGGGCTTCAAATGGAAAAAGTTCCTTCATTAAAGTTGTAGATATTTCAAACCTATTAAATTTGGTCACAAATTTGACATCATTTGGATTTGGCATGAATTAGTTATGCATTTTAGAAGTTGAGGAAAATCACTTGTTCAATGGTAATGACCCAAAATGACCTATAATGTTTCCTCTTGGCACATGCATTTGCAAGTTGAATTTGAACTTCATACACATATAAACGATGAAGTAGACATCTTGAATTTGATAATGGAATTTGTATGGATTTCATCTCATACGAATTAAGCAAGTTATGGTCTTAGGAAGTTGACCTCGTAGCTAGGGTTAAGACCAAATGACCCATAATCTTTCATCATACAAAATGACTTTTCAAGGAAAACTAGATCTAGACTTCAACATGAAAGTTGTTTGGAATGTCATTATGAGTAACATTGTTCTTGGAATCATTTTCATATGACAAAAAGTGTAGGAGATAGGGTGTAGGGAACCGTAGTTTTGACTAGTTGACTTTCTCTGGTCAACCACCATGAACCATCTTGCTAGCTTGACCTTTCTTGATTTTTGGGACTCATGGAGGATCATATATGTATAATATTATGTAGTATGAAGAATCCCTTGAAATATTTGATCAATTGATGAGGAAACTTATTAACGAAGCCACACAAGATACCCAGATGAATTAGGGTTTCCAAGGCAAACAAGCTTCAAACTCTTGATGACTTCTTAATCAAAATGATATGTGAAGACAATGGGGGATCCATATATGATGCCTAAAGTCATTGTGAACCATCTCTTTATTAGTCTCCTTGCATTAATGGTCTCAAAAGCTAGATATGAACTTGATGAAGTATAGGTGAGCACACACACTACCTACAAAAGCAACAAACTATACATTGACATATTTTTGGTATTTTGGTTAGTAAATCATGAAAAAAAATGATACAATCAAATGTGCTTGGTGATCTTTGTAACATCCCAAACTGCTTTCAGGATTACCGACTTCTTAATCAAAATGATATGTGAAGACAATGGGGGATCCACATATGATGCCTAAAGTCATTGTGAACCATCTCTTTATTAGTCTCCTTGCATTAATGGTCTCAAAAGCTAGATATGAACTTGATGAAGTATAGGTGAGCACACACACTACCTACAAAAGCAAAAAACTATACATTGACATATTTTTGGTATTTTGGTTAGTAAATCATGAAAAAAAAATGATACAATCAAATGTGCTTGGTGATCTTTGTAATATCCCAAACTGCTTTCAGGATTACCGACTGACCCCCCAAACCAACACGAGTCTTTTAAGCATGTTTTGACCTCACTCACACACTTTTTGAGAAACTTCCCAGAAGGTCACCCATTCAAATACTACTCCAAGTCAAGCACGCTTAACTATGGAGTTCTTATCTGTTAGGCTACCGAAAAGAAGACGCATCTTGTTGGTATAGGTAGTACCAATTAATCCTTATAAGCCTTCCTTCAACCATGCAGTCTCATACCTACACAATCTCATGATCCCTCTCATTTCGATGTGAATTTGATTTTTTCCCTAGAAGCTTCTAGGGGTGTCTCATTGTCATGCCTCATGCACCGACAACCACTACTTTTCCCTCAGGTGTTACATCTAACCACCTTTCGCCCTCTCCAGCCTCAGGTGTTACATGCCCACCAGCTTCCGCTTGGTTCGTCCCCGAACCACATCGTACTGGGATAGGTTTGGCTCTGATACCATTTGTAACACCCCAAACTGCTTTCAGGATTACCGACTGACTCCACAAACCAACACGAGTCTTTTTAGCATGTTTTGACCTCACTCACACACTCTCTGAGAAACTTCCCAAAAGGCCACCCATCCCAATACTACTCCAAGTCAAGCACGCTTAACTATGGAGTTCTTATCTGTTAGGCTACCGAAAACAAGATGCATCTTCTTTTCGGTGGCCTAACCAATAAGAACTCCATAGTTAAGCATGCTTGACTTGGAGTAGTATTGGGATGGGTGACCTTCTGTGAAGTTTCCCGGAAAGCGTGCGAGTGAGGACAAAACATGCTGAAAAGGCCCGTGTTGGTTTGTGGGGTTAGCCATTAATCCTGAAAGCAGTCTAGGGTTTGGAATCCCTATCACACAAGAACTTCAAGATTAAGCATTCTAAAGGCATGAGGCCTAGTTGCTCTTCAACAAATTTAGCATTATAAAGGCATGAGGCCTAGTTGCTCTTGAACTCCATTAAGCATAGATGAGGTCCTAATTTTAAGTCCTTTCTCGTTTTTGCATTGGGTTCACACAAACAAAGACAAAACAAGCATAAGGCAATAGTATATTTACACAATAATGTGCTCAAGTGAGCAAAAGGCAAATGGCATAAACATAAACATGAGCTCAAATGAGCAAATGGAAAAGGAAATATGAATAAATGAATAAGAAATTAAATTGCATTAAAGTAAATTGCAAGAATTAAATGCTTGAATTAAAAGTTAGTGATTAGTAGTTAATGTTAGTGTGCCATAAGGTAATTTAGCGCTTTGTTAAGCAATCGTAAGTGGACTAATGTAGTAGTCACACCTATCTGAGGCAGGTCAATAAAACTATAGGCAAATAAACACAAGTTAGAGACTATGACTAATAAGCCAAGCTCCTACAACTTGCCATGCCAAAAGAAAAGAAGAATGACCTTGTATGGATTTCAGGTTCTTTGCTTGACCAAGAAGCAACCTATCTTGGACACAAAGCAATTCACTTGATCTTTGATCAAGTTGAATTTGATTTGGATCAAAGAATGTTAAGCCCCTCATATGTGAAGGCTAACCACAAATCATTAACTCATTGGTCAAAAGAAAAAGAAGAATATGAGAGATGAAGATGGAATGTACAAAATGAAAATTCAAATGACATAACCAAAACATAATGATCAAATGTGAATGGAATCAACATCAATCAATGGTAAACAGAAGTGAAATGAAGATTAGAAGTCAAGAAAGGTCACACATATTTTTGATATTTTTTTGGAATTAAAATAATACATAAAATAAAATGGACAAAATAAGGTCAAACTTTAAATCCAATTCAAATCAACTTGGATAAGTCCAATTGGATCATCATAAGTCTAACATGGTCAAACTAAGTTTGAGAAAAAATTTCAACATTTTTTGAAAACAGAAACTATTTTAAAATCAATTAAAAGCATTAAAATATAACACAAATGAATTAAAATCTCAAATCAATTGTGAAATTGATGAGAATATTTTCATAGACTTATCATGCTCCAAATGTGTTAAAATTTTTTTTTTGGAATTTTTGGATATCTAAAAGTATTTAAAATGAATTAAAAACAATTAAAAACAAAATAATTCACAAAAAAAATTAAATGGAATCACAAAAATAATTAAAAATCAGATTATGAAACTAGAATTTAAGAGAAATTTTTTGCAATTTGTCCCATATTTTTGTGATTCCAAATAAAAGAGTTATGAATTTTTGAAAATAAATGGAATAAAAGAAAATAAAACAGAAATTAAGAAAATAGAAAAACCAGAGGCGCACGATCCATCTCATTAATTGACGTGGACATCATCAACGGCTCAGAGGCGCGCGCGCATCATGTACATGAGTCAAGCGCGAAGTAACATGAATTAAAAAAAGTCAAACAAAAGCATGACCAGGATTAGATCTGGAGAGTTGGATCCAAAGTCCAGGCGAGTTCCACGTGGGGACGGTGGTGGAAACCACCGTCTTCTCCGGCGAGCAAGCAAAAACCGGCCACCAGTTGCAGGTTTTGCAACCTCAACCAAAACACAGGATCCTTATACCAAATTAAAGCTGGGGTGATGTACATCACCCCTGTAACCTTAGATTTCACTCAAGATCCCTATGGAAGGAGAAATCTGAGGTGGAAAATCTAGGTGTTCAATCTGAAGTTCAACAATTCATGAAATTAAAGCCACCATTGGCTTGCCTCTCACACGAGGACTTCAGAAAACCAAACCAACACAAGCAATGCACAATATATAGTGAGATTCGAAGCAAAACAGTTGAGAGGTAAACCTTTGTAGTGCAGCTTTGATGAGCACGATCCAATCAATCTCTTACTTGCAGCTTGATCTTGAAGTATGGTATGAATGCAAGGCTTAGGAATTAGTATTGAAGTTCAACTGATGTTGTTGAAAATCAAACTTGAAAAGTGAAATGAAAATGCAAAATTGTTTTGGTGTGAGGTTAGGATTCAATTCCAGCAGGGTTTCAGGCGCCTTCAGGTTGATTATTGAATGAAGCAAGGTATTTATTTATAGCTGAAACTGTAAGGAGAGTGTGACAAACTCGTGTGCATGATCATTGGGTCCTCCATGCATGGGCCTGTACAGGCGCATGCGAGGCCCAAAAGCTAATGAAAATGAATGCTGAAATGATTTGGAGAAGGTTTGGACGTGTGGTTTGCATTACAATTGCTTGTGTATGAAGTTTCATCATGAAATGCATAAATGGTCACAATTGTTCCTCTCTTAGAAAATCCCATTTGGAAAATCCAAACATAGGCATGTGAATAATGGTTGGAAAGGTCTTGACATAAGGAACAAAAGCTATGTTGAACAAAAATCCATTTGGAGTTTAGAAAATTGTGAAAACTGGCCATGAAGTTTGATGTACAAAACATGTATTTGCAAAATTTGCCAAAAATGACCAACTTCAAGCCCTTCTGTTTCAATGATTCAAGCCTCAAATGGAAAAACCTCCAACATCAAAGTTGTATATATTTTCAAAAAAATAAATTTGGACTTAAAGTTTGCATCATTTGGATTTTTAATGAGAAAGTTATGGGCACTTGAAGTTGGACTTTTTCAAGATTCAATGGCTTTGGTCCAAAGTGACCTATAATGTTTTGTACTATCACATGTGTTTCTTTTAGGATTATGAAATTTTGTCAAACATAACATTTTAAGTAGACATCTTAAAATTTCCAATGCAATTGGTCTCACCCCAAAATCATAAAAACTGAGTGAGTTAGGTCCTTGGGAAGTTAACCCAAAACTAGGGTTTCAATCAAAATGACCTATAATGTTTTGAAATGAATGATGACCTTCCAATTTTCAAATTAATTTTTAATGAACATGAAAGTTGTTAATATGGTTTTTAAGAACATTGTTTCTCTTGGGGTCATCTTCATTTGACAAACACATCAAAAGTTAGGTCTCAGGGGATTTCAATTTAGTTAGATGACTTGACTGGTCAACTTCTCAAGTCCAAACTTCAAATCTTAATGAATAAATGATTGAGGATACTCACATAGGCTCATATATGCATGAAATAATGAATGAAATAACTTCCCTTGATTGAATTTGATCATGGGTTGAGGTTGCTTCATGAGCAAGGCACAGTCAATGCACAGTTGAATTAGGGTTTTCTTGGGAAACAATCCTCAAGCCCTTTGGTTTATCTTGATCAAATTGACAAATTGAGATACTTGGGAGACATATATGATGATTGAGAGCTTTGGGAACCATTTTCATTCTTGCTTTCATCTTCCTCTAGCCAATTCAATGAGCATAGGAGCCTTCTAGAAGCCTTGGATTTCATGATTGCTTGAGCTTCCAAACAAAAGATGTTAGTGACATATTTTTGTGCTTTTGGTTAGTAAAAAAAAATAAGAAAAGCAATAATATACAATTCAAGCATGCTTGGTGGTCTCAAACCACTCACGCAAGTCCCAACCCTAGGGTAAGGAGCCAAGATGTTATGATCCTTGAGGCAAAATGCAATGAGCAATGATATGATGCCATGAGGGATCTTAGGGTCAAAATTAGGGTCTTACAGATGCCCTTATTTAAGGTCATTATAGACGAAGATATGAAGGTTAAAATCTTCATCTCAACGAGGTAGAATGGGCTTAAATAATAACAAAGAGACGAATTTTGGTCCCTAAGACACCTCATGATGCAAATGTATGTATGCAAAGGTTAATACTCTGTGGGGATATGTGTCCACAGCGGAAAAAAGAGATCAGGAGAAACTAAAAGTATGCGGGAGTGTAACATTTCCTGAGGAAAACTCACTGGGGGACAGAGACTCTGAGGGGATAAAGGGAATAAAATGCGTGAGCAGGTCACGACTTGAAACTTGCTGGGAGACATGAAGGGATTCCATGAAAGTAAATTAATGGAAAGACTCGAGCTGACGCAAAGATGCATATATTGGGGAATATGCCAATACAGCGAACCTATCCACAAAGGATACTTCGGATAACAATCCGGACTCAGGTGGGGATGTCCATTAAGGACTCAGCTGAGGAAGCAAGCAACGAGATATTACCAACTACTGGGTAATAAACTCAAAAGAGAGACATGTTATCAACATGCCGGTTACTGGGTGAGGACAACACGCTCAGGGAGAAAGAACATCTAAGACCGGTATAAGGGTGAGAGATATCAATCTTCCAAAACATCTGAGGAAGACCTAAAAGGTATATCTTAACTCAGGAAAATCTGACTCCATATAGGACAAAATAGTCATAATAGGGAGCAGAAAGAAGGAACACCAGGGATACCGGTTACTGGACATATAATAGGTGACCAACCAGGCGTGAATTGGGAACATATCCAAGACACTCATCATCCAAAGGGAGAGTTGAAAAAGCAAACTCTATTCACAAGATGGACATTCCATTCCACAAGGAAATACGAATCTTACTCAACTAGGGAAGAAAAAGACTTCGACTGAAGAGCGCATGAGATATATTATCTATTACCGTCATAACATAGATAACATACTCGTATGGAAGATTATCCACAACCGGTTACTGGGTTGATAAAGGATAAATCGACCGAAAAGAAAGGACATCGGGATACCGGTTACTGGGTATAAAATGATGACCAATCAAAAGGAGAAACACTCATTACCCAACAAAAAGGGTAAAAATGAAAGATGACTCGCTGGGGATACATTGAAAAAAGCAATGATCCCAAAGATATATCACCGGTTGCTGGGTGGTATACTCAAAAATGAAGGAATATCAATACCGAATATTAGATAAAGATAACCAACAAAGAGGGGATTATATCTACCGGTTACTGGGTAGAAAACCACTGAAATAGGACTTACAACTACCGGTTACTGGGTAGAAAACCACTGAAATAGGACTTACAACTACCGGTTACTGGGTAGAAGGCCACGAACTCCGCCGGGGAGAAAATGAATAATTACTATTTACTGAAAAATTGATCACCTAAACCACAAGGAATTGTAGGGGAAAAAACAAGAAAGGAGTCAATCTAGGAACAAACTAGAGAGACACAATGAAACAAGACTCAACCCGATGAGGATATAACTCAGGGGAGTAATTCCATCCCAATACATGTTTAGGGAGGAAACTGAAACAATAAACATCCACGAGGACATAACTCAGTGGGGAATGATGAAAGAAAGATAAACATTCTTTGCCTAAGGGCTGACTTTATACGGAGAGATCAGACACAAACATCTGCTTGGGGAAGAACATTTCACCAATAGCAGGAAATAACAAGCAGAGATATATGGCAAAAGATGCAACATGAATATCTGAATGCTATGATTATGCATGTATATGCGTGGTTTATGTATGATTAATGCTGAAAAACAGACACATCTAACACAAACAGGTCCGAGAATTCATGAACAAACATCTGGTATAACATCTCAAAAGAGAAGGCCAGGCCCACAGGAGAAATCCAATCTGGTGGGGAGCATCAAATACCAGGAGACGCAGACTGCTGCTAGGGGAACAAGCAGGGTTGCTGGGGATCAGAGACCGCTGTTGGGGATAAACAAAGGTCACAACTACCAAATGCTGGGGATCTCCTAACAATTCTCGAGATTACACGGAGATGCGTATAAGATCAGTCGTAGTAGAACTCTACTGGGGATCTCATCAGGAGATGATGTGAAATTCTGTGGGGAACAACCACTAAATAGAAACACATCAACCAAACATTCTCTTCTAACGGTTGAAGAAACACCTCTGCCACCGGGAGAAGGAACAAATCAATCCGATGGGGAGAGAAATAACACATCTTCTAATATCAGACTGGGATCAGAAAATGTCTCAGCTGGGGAAGCCACAGAGTCACCTCCAGGGACTTGCTGCCGACTAGACAAAAGATCCATCGTAGAAGAAACTCTACTAGGGAGTTCAACAAGGATAATGTGAAATTCTGTGGGGAACAACCACCAAACAGAAGATCCAAACTTCTCACCTTCTGGGAAGACATCTCATCCAAAGGGGGAGAATCATCGCTCCACTAGGGAAGGAAATAAACATTTTCAACACCAGCTCCGCTTAGAGGAGGCCTTCCAATAAGGAGGGGAGAACAAATTAACATGCTCTGATTAGGCAACTCCACTGGGGAAGGCTAAAGGCGATCCAACTGGGGACAATCTACTATGAGCAACCCTACCGGGGATGAGTTATAGGCAAACCCGGTGAGGAGAAGCTACAAGCCAAACTGCTGAGGATTTCCACTCATGCTGGTAATTCCTGCTCACTTTGCGGGAGATTTCCATTTACGATGAGGGAAGACCAACTTCCTCGAAAGTAGATAGCATATCAATTTTTATCAATCTATAAGGTGTAAGACCCCAATTTTGGCCCTAAGATCCCTCATCATATCATATCATATCATATCAGTGCCTCAAGGATCATTGTGCACCTTGCCTTCTTTCTTGTGAGTGGGTTGTCTTTTGAGAGTGGTTTCTTGATCACCAAGCATGTTTTGCATTTGTATATCATTGCTTTTCATTTGTTTACTAACCAAAAGTACAAAAATATTGTCATCTAACATTTTTACTTGCAGATGAAGCAACCATTAGGTCAAGCCAGTCAAAGGCATTCATTGAGCCATAGATGGTGGCCATTCTGAAGAATTTGGGCACCATGATCATTCATCAAGAGTTCATATGAGTTGTGATATCATTTGGAATCAAGATCTCAAGTGGTAGAAGTTTGAAATTCATCAAAGCATTGTTCAGTCAACCAAAACCCTAGCAAAGTCAACTGTGGTCAACTGTGCATTTAATCAGGGATTTGATGGTGGGAAATGGTTGGAAAGGTCTCATTCATGTCCATACAAGCCTCATATAACATTTCAAAGATCATCATTGAAGGATTTGAGGTCAGACAAAAAGTTTCTAAAAATAGTAAGTGACCTGTAATTTCAAACTGCCAAAAATGGAAAGGTCTTCTCCTCAACTTTACATCATCAAGCAAGCTTCAAATCAAATTTTGTCCAACATGAAAGTTGAAGATCTTGCTCTCACCTTTCCAAAATGTCCAAGAACACCCATTTATCATTTATGGTTGGCAAGTTATGATCAAATCATTGTCAAGAAATTTTGAACTTCAACAAGGCATAACTTTCACACCATTTGGCCAAATTGAGTGGGGTTTCTTGCTACAATCTCCATTTGACATGCTCTATCATAATCATTCATCACATTTCATCAAAAATCATCACACAAAAAGTGCATTTTTCAAGTGACTTCATTTGAATTTTGGTGGGAAAAAAGGTGATTTTGAAAAGTACACATAATTTTCATGCCAAACCAATTGCCATTGCCTCAAAATAGAATTTGTGACTTGCTGTTGAAAAGTATATCTTCGGAAAATATTTTTGTATCGTATCCACAGAGATTGGGTAATATTACCGCCGTTCTATAATTCAAATGTTATAAGTTTAGAAAGTAACAGGGTTGTTTTGTTTGGAAAAATATTTTGTGAGTGAATGTTAACAAAATAGTAAAAATGGTTTTAATCAAATATAAAAGCTTGGCAAGATTGGAGTTCACTATTTCAAATGTTTATGCTTCCTTATGATAACTATATAGATTTAAGATTATTGATGATGTTCAAGTATCCTCTCAAAGTCATTTATGTCTAAATGATATTGTGATAATCACTATATTGATCCTTAGACGATCTCTCCACCTAACTATCAATATAGCAATCTTTAATGTTTAATACCAAAGAAGAGTAATGAATAAATCTATCTCTACAACTTATTCACTACTTGAAAATCTGTTTTATGTCAAGACTCAAATAATCTCTCTCGACAACTACTCAAATCTGGTTTTCAACTTAGGGCAAAAACAGTATTCAATACATCAACAATCTTTATCATATATATAAATCAACTAGAATACATAAACATATGAGAATAGCTACTACCTCCAATCTTGACAAAGGGGAGTTTAGCTCCTCATCACCATTGTTACAAAGCAGAATGTTAAAGAAGAGAAAACTCTGTTTTCTCCCTCACAAAATATCTCAATGTGTGAATGATAATGAATGAATATTTCAATGCCCTAGGTTAATGTATTTTGTCTCTAACAAAAAAGGTTGACATTTCCCTAATTGGACATTGTCATCTAAAGCAGAAAAGCAATTCCCAGGCAGACATCAAAATGGCAATTAACTTTTTCTGCACAACAGCACTTTTGACCCTCAGTCAGCTTGCTGGATTCGCATCCTTCGCGGCGCGAACTGTTGCTTCTCCAGCTTCCTTGTTTGGCAAGCTTCCTCCAAAATGTAGTGTTGCAATCCAAGGTCTTTCTTATCCACAATTCTACACAACTAACAAAAATGTGAAATAACTATTCAAAACAAAATAAATTAAACCTAATTGCATTTATACAAAATAGTGAGGATAAAAGTGTGTAATTACATCAAAACTTGGTAAAAGGGACCAATAAAATGGTATAAAAAGTAGTACTAATTGGTCCCTAACAACTCTCCCCAACTTAGCATTTTGTTTGTCCCTAAACAAAAGTTTCCACCCTTACAACCAAAGTCATGATACAAAAGATTTAAACAAGAATTTATCAAGGACATTCAAATGGTTCAAAAGTGTTTGGCCTCTTCTCAATTCACCTATCTCAATTCTAGACAAAACATGAATAAGGGAGATGGTAAGGTGCAAACATCATTCCAAGGAATTCAAAGCCATATATGTCAAAATTGAATCAAGCTTACACACACATCATGATAATGATGAATAACATGAAGGGTTACTTTCACTCATCCAAGCAATTAAATCAACAACAACTCAAATCATGCGGTTATCACAACAAATACCAAATTATGTGAAAAATGAGAATCAAGAGGTCTTTCAAAGGTTGTAATGTGGCTTAGGTTACAAGAAAGGATATGATTAAGAGAATTCAACCAAATTGCCATCCTAAGGGAGCATTCCCAAAGATTCACTCTACACAATTTCCCTTTCTTTGATCCCTACCTTTTTCTTTTTCTTTTCAAATCCACACAACCATGAGCATTTTTTTTTTTTGGTTTCAAGGGTGATTTCTTTTTCTTGTTTCTTTTTATATATTTACCCTTTCATAGAAACTCACTTTTCCAAGTTTCTAATCAACCTTTCACTTTACTCTCCCCAACTTTAGATTCCAAACCCAAATTTATTCAATAATGCTCCCTACTTAGACATAAGCAAAAGGCAAAATTTTGCAAACAACTTAGTTTGAGGTTTCAACTGATACGAAGGAAATTAGGATTCATTTATTCCACAATTTTCAATTGATTTCACAATGATCAATCAAATGAATCCTAAAATAAGCTCAAAGGGGGTTAACTAAGGATTATTCCTCACAAGGTTAGATGATTCAAACTTTTTGGTCAAGTGGTTTTTCTCACAAACAATGCCTCTATCATTTTCAAAATTTTCACACAAAAATAGATTGATGCATGATTTAGCATGATAAGAATGAGTTAAAATAATGCTCGGTTTCCCGCTTTTTAGTGTACAATGGAAAGCTTCCTCACAAATGGTTAAGTCCTATTTTGATTCAAAGATGACATACATTTCAATGAGTTTATGATATGAAATTTGCACAAACCATCAAACTACTCATGTTAAGTCTAGAAAGCGATAAAGTGTACCTTGACATACCGACACTACTTCTTATCATCACCACTCGAAGTGTCCTATGCTTCTTTCTTTGCGATCATTTCTTGGTTGCTTTAAGCTTGACTTAAGAGTAAGAACAATTTAACAGAAATGTTGGTAAACCAATTTGATTAAAAACACACTTAAATCTCAAATAGTATTCATGCAATTATCAAGACAAACTCTAAAATTCAACAAACTCCTCAATCTTCCTTCAACTCATCGCCATGGGTTACACCACCTCCTGCACCCCCAAAAAAAAATTGGCCTTCCCTCAGGCCACTTAGCATAATCAACATAATCCTCTTAGGAAGGGAATGGAGAGGCAAATTTTGAAATTTGGAGGTTTGGAAGTGGAGCAGCGAGGTTGTTGAAAGAATCTCCTAAGTTTGTGAAAAATAGGAATGAAACGAAAATGACATAAAACAAAAGTTTTTTTTTTTTTTCAGTTCGCGGGGCGAACTGAAGGAAATTTCAAAAAAAAATTAGTTCTGCCATTCACTGTTCGCGGGGCGAACTTTGTTCGCGGCGCGAACTGAAGCTGTGAATTCAGTTCGCGGGGCGAACTGTGTTCGCGAGGCGAACGGTAAAAAACAGAACCCAATTTTTTCAAAATTTAACACAGCAGAAACTCACACAGCAGGAAAAAAATGAAAATGTAGACTTACAACGTTGGGTTGCCTCCCAACAAGCGCTTTGTTTAACGTCGTTTAGAGCTCGACGGTCCACTGATTAGCCCGGTTTAAATAGAGACACGACACCCACATCACGATTTACGTCGCCACTATGGTAGACTTTGAGTCTTTTACCATTAACAGTCCAACTTTCTTGTGACTTTGGATCCTCGATCACAATGGCTCCATAATTGCGCACCTCTTTGACAACGAACGGTCCTGACCATTTTGACTTCAACTTACCAGGGAATAACTTCAACCTTGATTTGAAAAGCAATACCATTTGTCCGACATGAAACTCCTTGTGACGACCCTTTCCATCATGGAATTTCTCTTCAATTGCATCATTTCGGAGAGAATCATGCTTGTCATTTGGATGCTTCATAACTTCAAAAAGATTAAAGGTCACCTCTTCGTCTTGCACTCTAACCTTCATTAGTCCATCATCTACGTCAATCATCATCCGGGCTGTTTTCATAAAAGGTCTTCCAAGAATTAGGGGCACATCACGGTCCTCATCCATCTCTACTATTACGAAGTCTACCGGAAATAAGAATTTGTCCATTTTTACTAACATGTCTTTAGCAATTCCGTATGGTGAGGTGGTGGATTTGTCGGCTAGTTGCAGAGTCATCCTTGTCGATTTGATCTCCACATTTCCCAATCTTTTCACAATGGAGAGGGGGATTAAATTTATACTAGAGCCCAAGTCAATCAAACCATTTCCAACGTATGTGCTTCCAATGGTTACCGGTAGAACAACCCGGCCCGGATCAGACTCCTTCCTTGGTAGAGTCTTCTGGATGATGGCACTACACCGTGCATCAAGAAATATGGTCTCATCTTCCACGTGTCGCCTTTTCTTGGTAAGAATGTCCTTCATAAATTTAGCATACCGTGGCATTTGTTCTAATGCATCAGCAAATGGAATGTTGATTTGGAGTTGCTTGAAGATGTCCATGAACCGTGCATAATGCCTAGCATTGTCCTTCTTTGACGGTGCGTGCGGATATGGTAGATGTTGAACTGGAATGACATTCACTCCTTTGTCTCCTTTTTTCTTCTTCCTTGGTTCGATTTCCTTATTCATTTCCGCTTCACACTGCTGTTCCTCCATCAATTGCTGGTTCTGCTGTCTTCGCGGTGCGAAGGGCGATCGCGGCGCGAATTGAACAGTTTCTGCCACTTTCTCCTTCCCACAAGCCACATCCTCCTTTTCCAGCACAGCATCCATATCATTCTCAACTGTAATTTCCTCACCTTTTTTACTTGTCAACTCTCTACCGCTTCTAGTAAAAATTGCTTTACAATGCTCCTTTGGATTGGGTTGAGTGTTAGCGGAGAGAGAAGATCCTGCGTTTTGTTCCGACAGTTGCTTTGCAAGTTGGCCTATTTGATTTTCCAAATTCTTGATTGCTGCTTCATTACTCTTCTGATTTGCCATGGAAGCTTGCATGAATTGTTGAAGAGTGTCCTCTAGCTTGGAACTTCCTCTTTGCGATTGTTGGCCTTGAGAATTGGGGTGTTGATAAGGACTTTGCTGCTGAAAATTTTGATTGTTGAACCTTGATGGTTGGTAACCTTGATTGTTCCTTTGATAGCCTTGATTTTGATTATTCACATAGCTCACTTCTTCTAGCGGAGGGCAAAAACCAGTAGGATGATCTCCTTGACATAACTCGCAACATGCTACTTGATGTCGAACTTGAGAACTTTGAATCTCCTTCATTTGCTGTGGAAGCTTGGCCATTTGTTGAGTAAGCAACTCCACTTGTTGAGAGAGTAGCTTGTTTTGAGCAAGAATGGCGTCATTGGTATTTAACTCAAGAACTCCCGGTTTACGTTGTGAAGGACTACGGTCATGTTGACTTTGACGATCATTGAGTGCCATCCGGTCAATAATAACGTTAGCTTCTTCCGCAGTCTTTGACATAAGAGAGCCACCCGCGGTAGCATCCAAAAGTGTTTTGTGAGTTGATTGGAGCCCATTTAGAAAAGTATGGATTTGAGTGAGCTCATCAAAACCATGACCCTTGCATTTTCTCAACATTGACTTGAATCTTTCCCAAGCCTCATTTAAAGACTCGTTGCTTCCTTGAGTGAATACCGCAATAGCCGTTTTGGCTTCCATGAATCGGGATTGAGGGAAATATCTTTCTAAGAACTTTTCTTCTAACAAATTCCAATCCGTCATCACTCTTGCTGCTTGATCAAGGTACCACTCTTTTGTCTTTCCCACTAAGGAGTGTGGGAACATCCTCTTGAATAATGCCTCTTCCCCCGTTTCATCAATTCCCGTAGAACCCGCAATCTCATAGAATTTGATGAGATGGGTATACGGATCTTCATGGTCCATTCCGGTGAATGGATTTGCATAGAGAAGTTGGAGGATTCCGGTCTTCATCTCCGTATTTCTTCCTCCACGGGAAAATTGAGCATTTCTTCTTGGACTATTAGCGGACATTTCGGTACGATTGTCATCCGCCATGTTTCCGTCACAAGCCTCTACAACCACTTCTTCGATTGAAACAAGTGCGGAAGTAGATGCTTCTTCTCTCCGGTTCCTCTCTTCGGCTAGTTTCCTTCTCCTTCGTGTTTTGCTATTGAGCTTCCGAAGTGTTCTTTCAATTTCAGGATCGAATTGAAGTTGCTCCTCGGTTACTTTTCCTCGCATACACTAGAATCTACAAAACTAACAAACCAAGTGAAACAAAAGATGGATAGTAATAAATGTAACACAACTTAAAACAAAGAATTATTGCAATGCTTGTAATATCGACACCAATCCCCGGCAACGGCGCCAATTTGTTGAAAAGTATATCTTCGGCTAATATTTTTGTATCGTATCCACAGAGATTGGGTAATATTACCG
The DNA here is from genome assembly GCF_024323335.1 of Lathyrus oleraceus. NCBI lineage: Eukaryota > Viridiplantae > Streptophyta > Magnoliopsida > Fabales > Fabaceae > Lathyrus > Lathyrus oleraceus. The sequence goes on along the minus strand of NC_066584.1, from coordinate 465,601,023 downwards.
CCGTTCTATAATTCAAATGTTATAAGTTTAGAAAGTAACAGGGTTGTTTTGTTTGGAAAAATATTTTGTGAGTGAATGTTAACAAAATAGTAAAAATGGTTTTAATCAAATATAAAAGCTTGGCAAGATTGGAGTTCACTATTTCAAATGTTTATGCTTCCTTATGATAACTATATAGATTTAAGATTATTGATGATGTTCAAGTATCCTCTCAAAGTCATTTATGTCTAAATGATATTGTGATAATCACTATATTGATCCTTAGACGATCTCTCCACCTAACTATCAATATAGCAATCTTTAATGTTTAATACCAAAGAAGAGTAATGAATAAATCTATCTCTACAACTTATTCACTACTTGAAAATCTGTTTTATGTCAAGACTCAAATAATCTCTCTCGACAACTACTCAAATCTGGTTTTCAACTTAGGGCAAAAACAGTATTCAATACATCAACAATCTTTATCATATATATAAATCAACTAGAATACATAAACATATGAGAATAGCTACTACCTCCAATCTTGACAAAGGGGAGTTTAGCTCCTCATCACCATTGTTACAAAGCAGAATGTTAAAGAAGAGAAAACTCTGTTTTCTCCCTCACAAAATATCTCAATGTGTGAATGATAATGAATGAATATTTCAATGCCCTAGGTTAATGTATTTTGTCTCTAACAAAAAAGGTTGACATTTCCCTAATTGGACATTGTCATCTAAAGCAGAAAAGCAATTCCCAGGCAGACATCAAAATGGCAATTAACTTTTTCTGCACAACAGCACTTTTGACCCTCAGTCAGCTTGCTGGATTCGCATCCTTCGCGGCGCGAAGGGAGTTCGCGGCGCGAACTGTTGCTTCTCCAGCTTCCTTGTTTGGCAAGCTTCCTCCAAAATGTAGTGTTGCAATCCAAGGTCTTTCTTATCCACAATTCTACACAACTAACAAAAATGTGAAATAACTATTCAAAACAAAATAAATTAAACCTAATTGCATTTATACAAAATAGTGAGGATAAAAGTGTGTAATTACATCAAAACTTGGTAAAAGGGACCAATAAAATGGTATAAAAAGTAGTACTAATTGGTCCCTAACAACTCTCCCCAACTTAGCATTTTGTTTGTCCCTAAACAAAAGTTTCCACCCTTACAACCAAAGTCATGATACAAAAGATTTAAACAAGAATTTATCAAGGACATTCAAATGGTTCAAAAGTGTTTGGCCTCTTCTCAATTCACCTATCTCAATTCTAGACAAAACATGAATAAGGGAGATGGTAAGGTGCAAAAATCATTCCAAGGAATTCAAAGCCATATATGTCAAAATTGAATCAAGCTTACACACACATCATGATAATGATGAATAACATGAAGGGTTACTTTCACTCATCCAAGCAATTAAATCAACAACAACTCAAATCATGCGGTTATCACAACAAATACCAAATTATGTGAAAAATGAGAATCAAGAGGTCTTTCAAAGGTTGTAATGTGGCTTAGGTTACAAGAAAGGATATGATTAAGAGAATTCAACCAAATTGCCATCCTAAGGGAGCATTCCCAAAGATTCACTCTACACAATTTCCCTTTCTTTGATCCCTACCTTTTTCTTTTTCTTTTCAAATCCACACAACCATGAGCATTTTTTTTTTTGGTTTCAAGGGTGATTTCTTTTTCTTGTTTCTTTTTATATTTTACCCTTTCATAGAAACTCACTTTTCCAAGTTTCTAATCAACCTTTCACTTTACTCTCCCCAACTTTAGATTCCAAACCCAAATTTATTCAATAATGCTCCCTACTTAGACATAAGCAAAAGGCAAAATTTTGCAAACAACTTAGTTTGAGGTTTCAACTGATACGAAGGAAATTAGGATTCATTTATTCCACAATTTTCAATTGATTTCACAATGATCAATCAAATGAATCCTAAAATAAGCTCAAAGGGGGTTAACTAAGGATTATTCCTCACAAGGTTAGCTGATTCAAACTTTTTGGTCAAGTGGTTTTTCTCACAAACAATGCCTCTATCATTTTCAAAATTTTCACACAAAAATAGATTGATGCATGATTTAGCATGATAAGAATGAGTTAAAATAATGCTCGGTTTCCCGCTTTTTAGTGTACAATGGAAAGCTTCCTCACAAATGGTTAAGTCCTATTTTGATTCAAAGATGACATACATTTCAATGAGTTTATGATATGAAATTTGCACAAACCATCAAACTACTCATGTTAAGTCTAGAAAGCGATAAAGTGTACCTTGACATACCGACACTACTTCTTATCATCACCACTCGAAGTGTCCTATGCTTCTTTCTTTGCGATCATTTCTTGGTTGCTTTATGTAACACCTCAAAATTTGCCCTCCTCTCTTGAGACTAGCATTTAACATATTGCATATCATTTTAGGTCATTAGGCATTGCATATTGTATATCATGTGGTTACATTGTGCAAGCCATTATCTCAAGTCTTGTTCAGAAGATGAGGAAGTCAAAGTGCAAGCCTAGGGGTTTATTGGACTGGTCATTGATCATCTGAGGCTGAGGCAGTTCGAATTAGGGTTTTATGATTCTCAGAGAATGTTGGTTTTCATCTTGATTGCAATGATACATCATCATCATCATGGTTGGATTTCATCAAGTGTTGGATCAGATTCCTTGAAATTAGGGTTTTGACCACTGGTCAACCCTAATCAATTGCATTGGGCCAATCAGGGCATAATCAGGAGATGGGGTCTATGATGGCTATGAGGATCTTTCTATGATTGTATTGAGCTTATTGAGGCTAGGGTTTCACCCTTGAGCCATTTCATCAGAGAATTGGAGCTCAGATTGATCTATGCATTGCCAAATTCATCTATTAGTTGAAAAGTCAACTGTGGTCAACTGTATATGATTTGATGGATTTGGAGGAGGAAATGAGTTGGATACACTTCATTCATGTTGGAACAAGTGTTATTTGACATCTCAAAGCTTAAGAATGGAGAAAATCAAGTCAGGACAAAAACTGCCAAAAATAGAAAGTGACTTGTAATTGAAGTTTCCAAAAATGGAAAGCTTTGACCTCAAGACCACGTGTCCAAGGAAGCTTCAAATGAAAATTTGTTCAACATGAAAGTTGTAGATATTGTTCTCACCTTTCCAAAAAGTCCAAGAACTTGAAAATCCCATGTATGGTTGGAAAATTATGGCTCAGTGAATTTCAAAAATGACCCATAATCAGGAGGCCATAACTTCCACATGGAGCATCCAAATTGCAAGTTCTTTATATGCACAAACTCCATTTGACATGTACTTTCATGGTGCATAATTGGATTTTCTCAAAAGTGGCCAATGCAAAAAGTCAAATTTCAACTGGACAGTTAAAATGGACCAAGGGCAAAATTGTCCAACTTGTGAAATAATTGGAATTTTGGAGTGGGGATTTTTGCTACACTTCATAAATGGCATTTGAAACTTGTTGGAATCATCATTACATGCCTAGGCCTTGTGGTTTGGAATTTGACTTGTAAAATGAAATGGCAAAATTGGATGCATAACCATCACATAGTGAATTTCTAAAATACACATCCAATGAGAGTGAAACAAGTTGCAACAGCTCACACATGTCATTTGGAGAGTGTGTGAGCTGTCCATGAGGTGGCAATGAGCTGGCTTTGGAAAGTACCATTTTGCCCTTACTTGAAAATTAGCCATTTCACTAATCAATTTAATTTGGCTAATGAGTGTGATTAAGCTTGGATTAAGCAGGAGTATATAAACATAATCATCCACTAATCATAACAGAATATCACACATTCCAAAACCAGATCTGAAAACTCTCCAATTCTCTCAATTCCCTCAAGAACACAAAACCTTCAAATCCAAAGAACTTCATCAATTCTTGATCAATTCTCGAATTTCTTTTTGTGCTGATCTCTATTCATCTTCTACCTCAACTGTTTTGGAGAAAGAGCATCAAAATCCTCATAATTCGCAGCTGTCCAAAAGTGCATCATCAATGGCAAATCGATTTTTCATGCACTAGAAGTGAAACCAGTTGGATCTAAGCTTTGCATCTCACTTCCACAAGCTCATGTTACAACTGTTTGAAGCTAACACACGCAGAGCTCATCAATCCAACACTGCCATTGCCAGGTTTTGCATTTTTCGAATCTCTAGATATGCTTAATGTTTATATGCGTTTGAAAGTTCATGCTACGTAGAGTTTAGTGATATGATTGGTTTGTGAAATGATGAACTGTAGCGTGCGAAATCTGGATTTGAAATTATGAACCAAAACCCTAACCTCATCGATTTGGAAAATAGAGGAACATTTAGGTTAAAATAGGTTGATATTCGGATTGTGTGTTCTTAGACGAGTTCAACGGTTATCCATTTGTTCATTTTTGTTAAGATTGATGGATCATGTGTTCTTCGTGTGCCTGGGTTGGAGAAGACGAAATTCTGGGAAATTTGAGTGTTAGATCTTTAGTTTCATTTGAAAATTCAAATTTGGCGTTTCCCTCCCCCGCGCCAATTAATTACCAGAATGCCATTACTAATTCATTTTAATTAATTTAATTGTTAAAAAATTCATAACACCTTAGAAAATTCACCAAAAATCATAGAAAATTCAGAAAATATGAGAATTGTTTCTTTGACTTCCTTGTTGACTGTAGATGTTTTTTGACCTATTGGTCAAAGTTGTGCATGGTGGAAATTGTGTTTGACTTAGGGTTCTTTCACATGTATGTAAATTTGATACATTGTGCCATTTTGTTCATGAAATTCTCATATTCTAAAAGAAATTCTTGAAAATTTTTGTGACGATTGTGGACTGGTTGATGCTCATTTACATGTAAATTTCATGAATTTTTGATACCTGATCATTGAGATATGAATTTTGGAACTTAGGTGTGACAATTGGTGTCACACCTCAATATGTCAACTTGCTGGATTTTTTTGCATGGCCTATACTTGTTGGATTAATGTGAAATTTTGCATGGATGTTCATTAACATGTTAAGATGCTATGTGAATTTTTGTGGAATTTTATGTGGCATTTTCAATTTGATTGCTATTTTTCATCTCTGTTGGTCAATTATGCAAGCTCATGTGACATATGTTGGTAGATCTTTTGTGAAATGCTCATATGGTATTGAATGATCATGAAATTTGGTAGGAATGTTATAGACACATTGTATGACATCCCTGTTTTGGTCTCATCCATTTCTTTATTGTCTTCATGGATTTATGAATTTTTGAAGTGGCTGCATGTGTTGATGTTGTGATTTGGAGCATATAATTGTGTCTGTTTTTGTTGATTTTCATTGACATGGTTCCATTTGTCCAATTAAGCTAAAATTTGACATACTAGACCTTGAACATGTGCTGTTTAGGTATAATTTATTTGGGGATTTTTGGAACTGTTTTGATATGGAATTGAATGCAATAGTTCTGTTTGGATGTTTGGTGCTTCATTTGAACTGGTTTGAATTGTTTTGTGCATGGAATGAATATAATGAATGATATGGACATGGGATTAATTGTGTTGGCTTTTGTTTGACATTAATTTGAGTTTGGTTAGAGATACCTTGCTGTTTAGGAATTTTTGTCACCTTTGGACCCTAGGCTTGGCCTAGTGGTCTAGTTGCTAATATTTGCTTGATTTTTCAGGATAAAAAGGTGCAATGTATATGGAGAATGATCCAAGTCAATTTAATTGATGTTGTTTGATGTTTGTACACTAACATAACTTTGTTTTGTAGGTTGTGAAGTTTGGGCTTGAGCTCATAGCTTGCCTTTGTTGTGCATTAGTTTGTATAGTCTGACTGATTAATACTTGCTGTTTATTTTGGTATGTCTGAGTACTAATTGTGTTTGACTGTTTCCAGGTACTTTTAGTTGCTCAGTTCCTTGTGAACTTTTGCTTTGCTTTGCTTAAGCAACTTGCATCGAGGTATAACTTCCTAACTTCATGTAGTCTGGAGACCCGGTCTGTTATTTGGCCGGGCAAATAAATGTCTGAAGTCCTCCTTAAGAGGCGATGATTGTGATTGTTTAATATTGTGCCTAAGCAGGTAAAGTCCTTAATCAAGGCAATTGGTGGAAGGTAGGGATATGCAATCTATCCCCCACTATTCAGTTGAGTCTTCTCCTTGCCCCCATTACATGGTTGTAGCATTGAGATCACAAGCCCAAGATCTTGTGCAGTGCACATTGTGTCAGAGTCTCTGAGTATAGAAGGGTTCCCCCATTCTGGACCCATGCTCATTTGTCAGAAGCTCTCCCTGGTCAGGGATAAGAGCTGTGAGGTCTGATTCTCACTTCATCCTTTCATCTGCTTCACCTTAGCCTCGTAATGGCAAGGTTAAGAGCAAACACAGCCCGTACAGACGACTTGCTGAGGCAGTCAAACCTATTGTGTGAGCCACTTGTTTGGTTATAGTGCGTGTTATGTGGATATCTGTTTGAGATGCTTGTTCTCACTGGATGTATGCTTGAATTATTCTGTATGCTTGTGTGCTTGCTTCTTTCCTGGATAGGAGTAGTTTGCTTATGCAAGTAGGATAGAAAACCGAACTTAGGGTAAACGATGCATGACAACACTAGGCTCGAGTCCAGCTCCCTAGTAGCGTGTCTTTCCCTGGTTTCTGGCTAGCAATTCAGTCCCTTTCAGGGGAACTACATCGCCCTGATCCTCGTTCCAGACGAGGTATGTAGGCAGGTGGTCGTGCGAGACCACTCCGGGCAACTTTTTTTTCTTTTGTGTGTGTTTACTTGTTATCTGATTGCGTGTCTGGTTCGGATGCCGACGTAAGTCCAGTGATTGGCTGTCGGGCTCCACGTTTGCCCTTTTGAGTGTGTTTTGGTTCGGATGCCGACGTAATCCCATCCAGTGGTTGTCGGGCTCCATGTTTGCCATCTGTTTGTATGTTTTGTGTTGTTTGGCGTGCGTAAGCCGAACTACAGTGGCTCTGATTCTTGTTCCAGACAAGATATGTGGGCATAGGATGCGACGTCCTATCGAGCTCTCTTCTCTTAACCCCACCTGCGTTCCCTGTGTGTGTGTGATGTTTTAGCAACCTATTCTTTATTTTAGAACGTGGATCCCGTCGAGTACGACGGACGTGAGGGGTGCTAATACCTTCCCCTTGCGTAACCGACTCCCTTACCCTTTCTCTTTGGTCGCAAGACCATTTCCTTTCCAGGTTTCTCTGAGCGTTTCCTTTCCCTATCTTGGGATAAATAACGCGCAGTGGCGGCTCTGTGTTGTGTTTTTATTTGAGTCCCGCCGGTTGATTTTTTCGCAGGATGCGATAGCTGGCGACTCTGCTGGGGACTTAGATGATGTTGACCTATGCTGGTCCATCTTCCCCGAGCGAGTCCTTCCTAGCGTTCTAGGATAGTTTAGGTTGCTTGTGTTGTTGTATTTATTGCATTTATTATTCTAACCAGTGTATATGTATTTGCATTAAATATTTGCATGCATCATACTATCATGTTGTTGCCGTCCTCTGTGCAGGTGGTTCCCTCTGTTTGGGGTGGGTGTTCTGAGTGGGGCTAAAACCCAGGCCCGAGTATACACCTAGGATTAGCGTGGTCTCGTGTCGCTCACATGTCGGTTGGGCATGATGTTGCGATGTGACATACCACAAGCCGGACGAGGTTCATCTGAGAAGTGCTCTTCCAGTGGGGTTTTCCACTTTGGTTGGGTTATCTTTTTTGAGCCGTTGACTCTGGTGACCGATCATTTCCCGGATCTTTGGTTTAGACGATCTCAGGAGAGCTACAATGGCACACCCGAAAGGGCAAACCCATTGAGTATCTCTGCCCGATTGTCGAGACTATTATCCGCCTTAGGATGACCTGTTTAGAATTTACCTGTGAGGGGAGGGTTGATTATTTCAGATGCATTGCTCAGATGGTGACTTTTTGTTCCGTGGATCAGAGTTCTATTTATAAGTCGGATTTATGGCCGTTTAGTTCTGAGACGCCGAAGTGCTGTCCGTGGTATTCATCAGTGGGGATCCGTTTATTTCAGGATTCCCCGGGCCGAGATATTTATCAGTGGGGATCCGTTTATTTCAGGATTCCCCGGGCCGATTCAGAGGATTGTGAATGTCTGCTAAGAGACTGGTGATGATGATGATGTATCTGTCTTCCGTTTATTTCGGAACCCGCGGGTCAGATTTGTGGTTACATTCTTCCTCAGATGGTTATGATCAGTTCAGAGACCAGTTTCAGTGCAGAGGATCAGATGGCTTGGAGGATGGCAACGCATTGCATTCATTCATCAGCATCATTACATCTTGCATTAATTGCATCTAACACATGTTTACCCATATGCAGGGACCCTTTTGATCGAGATCCTGGTTGAGAGATTTTCTGTCCAGATATGAGAAGACCCGGTTTGAAGGATGATGTGGCCTACTGTTTCTTTGACCCAGAGATCAGTGTGCTGAAGGATGTGATAGCTTTGATTGCTCCCGACCATGTGGGGTTGTTTCGTGAGATGTATGGGGGGATTCTGAGGATGGTTTTCAGGCTCACTGACAGAGACAGGAGTGCCGTTCATACTCTTCTTCAGTTTTATGATCCTGAGCTGAGGTGTTTTGTATTCCCAGATTACGTACTTGGGCCGTTGATGGAAGATTATGCTGATATTTTGGGTATCCAAATCAGGGATCAGGTTCCTTTCTATGCTACTAAGGAAGAACCTGATATTGGCGGGATTTCTCGTGCTTTCTATCTGAGTCCAGAGGTGGTGAAGGGTAATCTGAAAGAGAAGGGGAAGTTGCCTGGTTTTCATCTAAGTTTCCTGGAGGCTAAGGCTAAGGAGTATTCAGAGATGGGGAATTGGGAAGCTGTCTGTGCTTTGATTGCTGCGGGCATTCATGGGATCATTCTGTTTCCCAACCAGAAGAACTTCGTGGATATTAATGCCATCCGCTTGTTTGTTCGAGGAAATCCTATTCCCACCTTGATTGGAGATGTCTATTATTCGGTTCACAACCGGAATGAGAAGAGGCGTGGGGGATTGATTCGATGTTGTGCACCGTTACTATTCAAGTGGTTTATGGGTTACTTACCATCCAAGGGTGCTTTTGTTCTTCTGGGCCAGAATGTTAATTGGGCGACCAAACTGATGGGTTTGAGGGCTAAGGACATAGATTGGACTCACAGTAGTGGGGTTGGACAGGACTTTATCTGCAGTTGCAGGGGTTTTCCCAATGTACCGCTTATAGGAGTTCAGGGTTGCATTAACTATAACCCGACACTTCTTAAGAGGCAGATGGGATTTGCTTTGGAGCTTCCCCCATACAAGAGTGATGTTCAGGAATCTGTGTACTTCCCAGTTGAGGGCAATCAGGCCAGGGTGAAGCAGATAGCTGAGGCATGGCGCAGCATTCAAAGGAAAGGTAAGGTTTCTTGGGGTAGAGCTAATAACAGATCTTTTCCTCCGTTCGATGACTGGCTCAGCAAGAGAGTGGAGCTTACTTGTCTACCATTTCCGATGATCGATCCTTGGTATCCGTTGATTGAGGAGACGCCTTCTACTGTTAGTATGAATGAGTTTTTGGAGATGAAACAGGAGAGAGATCAGTTGCTTGTAGAGAAGACAGAATTGGAGATGAGTGTCGCTCGGGTTCAGAGGGTTAATCAGGAGCTCAAGGAAAAGATGGAAGATCAAGACAAGCGACATGCCTTGGAAGCCAAGCGCTTTGAGATGGATACGGCCTATTATGGGAAGATTAGCTAGGCCTTAGCATCGTCCAACCGGGAGCATGACATCACCAAAGAGAGATTGGCTAGAGCTTCGAAGGTTATTGAAGATGAGAAGAGAAGGCAAATCTTGGTGAAAGGTCAGAGGGATGACAGAGTCCAGGTTCTTATTGCTGAATGGGAGGCAAAACTGAGGGTTAAAGAGTCAGAGAATCTGAGGATTGTTGCTGAGTGGGAGACCAAGCTGAAGGTTAAGGAAGCGGAGAATCTGAAGATCACCGCTGAGAGAGATCACTACATGGCAGAGAGAGACCACTACTTCAGGCAGATGAAGATTCATCAGAAGGAAGTGGGGAGACTGCAGCAGGAGAACACCGAGCTCAGGTTCGCCGCAGAGTTCGCGAGGATGGAAGATGAGATAGGGCCATCTGTGGGACCCTCATCTAGCTAGATCTTTTATTTGTGTTGGATTACCGTCAGGCTTGTTGACGGAATCTACTTGCTTGTATTCCTTTCCTGATTCTGGAAGATTGTATTTGACTTTATTTGACTTGATGTATGACTATGGCACTGTTTGTGCGCTTTTGGTTATGTGATGGTTCTTTTCATTCAGTATTTGATCTTCAAGCTTTATTTGCTTTACCGTATGCACTCACACAAGCACACACATGGTTGGGGGTATCATGCTGAATCACATATCTCCGATCTGCACGATAAAATCAGATGCCGAATATCAGAATATTGATGCCGGATTATTATTTGTCTCAATGATGCCAGGATCGAGAGACAAAGTGTCCTTCATATGGATAGACACTGCATCCATGCATTAATCATAATAACTGTGTTTTATTTTGCAGGTGTTTGTTACTAACGTGCTTGTTTGTGACAGGAATCATTGCTCGCGCTCGAAGAACAGTACCCTTGCACTCAACACGCCCTCACAGATATTATACCAGAAGAAATACTCCCAGACTCATGGAACTTCCCAGCGCAGATATGCTTGAGCTAAAAGATAAAATGAACGAGCTGATCAACATAATGCAAGGTTTCGTAGTTGGTCAGAAAGCGTTAGCAGACAAAGTCGAGAAGCTCGAGCGGGCTTCTGCAGCAAACAGTGGGGTTAACCTGGATGGAGTCTCCAACCAGGGGCAGGGATCTCGAGACGGCGGAAAGAGGACGACTGTGGGTCTCGTGAATAATGCTGGTGGTCTTGGTGGTGCGGGTGGCCAACCGGGTCAGAATCAGAAGGATAATTTTGTGCCTCCGTTCTACGGGTTCGATGAAGATCAGGAGGAAGACAGGGAGGCTGACCAATTCTCTATACAAAACGAGCCGTTTGTGCCTTACAATGCTCCGCCTCAGAACAAGGAGATTCAGCTGCTGGCTGAGAAAATCAAGGTGTTAGAGAGTTATGCCACTCCTGGAGTGGTGAATATGTCTAACATGGGGCTGGTAGAGGGGATTGTGATCCCACAGAAGTTCAAGGCGCCCAGTTTTGACAGATATAATGGGAGCTCTTGTCCAGAGACGCATTTACAAGCTTTTGTCCGCAAGATATCTGCTTACACGATGGACCAGAAATTGTGGATGTACTTCTTCCAGGACAGCCTGTCCGGAGGCTCCCTGGAATGGTATACTAAGCTGAAATCGTCCGATATAAAGAGTTGGCAGGATCTTGGGGATGCTTTCTTCAAGCAGTACCAGTTCAACGCTGACATGGCTCCGAGCCGTACCCAGCTGCAGGGTATGTCTCAGAAAAACAATGAGGGATTTAAGGAGTATGCCCAGCGGTGGAGAAAACTGGCTGCAAGAGTTCAACCTCCGCTTGTGGATCGTGAAATGTCTGACTTGTTCATGGGGACCCTGCAGGGGCCGTTCGCGGAAAGGATGGTGGGTTGTCCTGTCACCAATTTCTCTGACATTGTGGTGGCAGGGGAAAGGATAGAAAGTTGGTTGAAGCTGGGTAAGATCCAGGGTACTGCTTTTGCGTCTTCTTCCGGTTCAAAGAAGCCATTCAGTAATAATGGTGGGCAGAGAAAGAAGGAAGGAGACACCAGTGCCGTTTATACACAACGTGGACCCAGTAGGGACCGTTACTTCCAGCGCAATGCTGCGGTAACAATTCCTGCTGAGTCTCAGTCAGTACCACCGCAGCAACAACAACAGCAACAGAGACAACCCTTCCAGCAGAGGCCGCAGAGGGCTTGATACCAAGTCAGGGGCAGGATGAGTGATCGACAATTTGATAGGCCTCCCGTGACATACTCCTTTCTGTTGAAGAAGCTTTTGGACCTTGGGCTGGTACAATTGAGGACGCTGGCGCCTTTGAGACCTGATCAGAGGCCAGCCAGTTATAATGAAAATGCCAAGTGCGAATTCCATTCAGGTGCTCCCGGACACAACGTTGAGGACTGCAAAGCTTTTAAGCACGTAGTCCAAGACCTGGTGGATTCAAAGGCCATCAATTTCGCGCCATCTCCTAATGTCAATGCAAATCCCATGCCCGCGCATGGCCAGAGGGGGGTGAACGCCATTTCTGCGGAAAGTAGAGTTGGGCTGTCTGATGTGAGTCAGTTGAAGACGCCTTTGGTTGAGCTGAAAAGTCAGTTGCTGGTGAATGGGGTTTATCCGGGTTGCGGCCACGAGTGCGCTGAGTGCACTATCTCTGTCAACGGTTGTGAGCTTCTGAGGAAGTGTGTCCAGGGTCTGATGGACGAGGGGGTTATCATGATCGAAAGGGCTGACAAGGAAGAGAAGGAGGAGGTCTCCACCATAACAATTTACTATGACACGGTGGATTTGTCAAACCTTAGTGAGGAGGCTCCAGTTACCATCACGGTACCTGGGCCGATTCCCTACGACAAAGATGATGCCGTGCCGTGGCATTATGGTGGGGAGGTGTATTGCAACGGGGAGAAGTGGGAAGAGCAATCTGCAAGTGAAACCACCGTGCTAAAGGTGGATAATGCCGGTCCCAGCGGTTTCACTCGCAGTGGTAGGCTGTTTGCTCCTGATGCGTTGAGGAGAGGAGAGGAAAAAGATAAAAAAGAAAAGGCCGAGGCTTTAGCCAGGGCGAAAGGGAAGGCTGTGGTGGATGATGGTAGTACTCCTATGATGACACCGGCGCCTGCGGGGTCGGATAATAAGCTTGATGATGATGCTGAAGAGTTCTTGAGGATCATTAAGAAGTCGGAGTATAAACTGGTTGATCATTTGCAGCAGACTCCTTCCAAGATCTCAATTCTTTCATTGCTGCTGAGCTCAGAGGGGCATAGGGAGGCCTTATTGAAAATTCTGAAGAAGGCTTATGTTCCTCAGGAGATCACCATCAATCAACTGGAGACGGTCGTATCCAATGTGCATGCTAGCCATGGGTTGGGCTTTACGGATATGGACCTGACAGTGGATGGAAGGAATCATAATAGGGCGCTACACATAGCAATGGAATGCAAAGGAGCCGTGCTTTCGCATGTGCTGGTTGATACCGGCTCCTCATTGAATGTGTTGCCAAAGAAAGCCTTGGCAAAGCTTAACTGTGATGGGCTGATTTTGACCCCGACTGATTTGATTGTGCGGGCATTTGATGGGTCAAAGAGGGCCGTGTTTGGGGAGGTTGAATTGCCGGTAAAGATTGGCCCAGAGGTGTTTAAATCAACTTTCTACGTCATGGACATTCAGCCGGCATACAGTTGCCTGTTGGGTAGGCCATGGATTCATGCTGCGGGAGCAGTTACTTCGACTTTGCACCAGAAGCTGAAATATGTCTGGGGAGGTCAGGTCGTCACCGTCTGTGGAGAGGAGGACATTTTTGTCAGCCACCTGTCTTCGTTTAAGTATGTGGAGATGGATGGGGAAATATGGGAGACGCCTAGCCAGGCATTCGAAACCGTCAAGGTGGAGAATGCTCTGTTCGCGAAGCAGGAAGAAGAGAAACCGTCCATCGCTTCCTACAAGCAGGCCGCCGAGGTGGTAAAAAGTGGAGAAGCTCCTGGTTGGGGTAAAATGATGGAGGTTCCTGAGAAGAAGGACAGGTTTGGGGTAGGATATCAACCGAGCCGAGGCTCAGGGCAAGGAAGAGGACGTCGTACGTCGGTAACCTTCACGAGCGCCGGAATGCTGGATCCGGATCATGTCTGCATGATGGGTGAAGATGCTGATAGTGACTGCGACGTTGGCCAATGGATAAGGCCGTGCACACCAGGGATGGAAATCCAGAACTGGAAGGCCGAAGAGATCATCCGGGTCACTCTCCTTGAAGAGTAATATTTTCTTGTTTTCAGTTTATATGCATGCAAGCCATGCGTGTTGCCCGACACGTAATGGTCCATTGTAAGGGCCACCTCATGTTTAAATTTGCAAATTTGCATCATGAATAAAAGGATGTTTTTCAATTAAAAGCGGTGTTCCCTGTTTTTCATTTATTTTTGCAGTTTAAAAATAAAAACAAAATAAAAATGGCAATGTTTTTCATTTTTCTTTTTGATTTGTCACACCGGTTCTAAAGCAATGCATGAATCAACATTCATGCAGATGCGATTCCTCTCCGGATCTCATTGATAACAATCCTGTTACACCCTTGTATGACTTCGACAATCCGATCTATCTTGCTGAGGAAGAAGACGAAGAAGATTGTGAACTACCAGGGGAATTAGCCAGGTTGTTGAAACAAGAGGAGAAGGTGATTCAGCCGCATGAAGAGCAGATTGAGGTGGTGAATCTGGGTACCGACGAGGTCAAGAAAGAGGTGAAAATCGGGGCTGCTTTGGAGGAAAGTGTAAAGAGCAGAATGGTGGCATTGTTGAAAGAGTATGTCGACATCTTTGCCTGGTCTTATCAGGATATGCCAGGGTTGGATACCGATATCGTTGTGCACAAACTACCATTGAGAACAGATTGTCCTCCTGTGAAGCAGAAGTTGCGCAGAACTCGACCTGACATGGCGATGAAGATTAAGGAAGAAGTGCAGAAGCAGTGGGATGCTGGTTTCCTTGCTGTCACTAATTATCCGCCGTGGGTTGCGAACATTGTGCCAGTCCCGAAGAAAGATGGGAAGGTGAGAATGTGTGTGGACTACCGAGATCTGAACAGAGCTAGTCCGAAAGATGACTTTCCTTTACCTCACATTGACGTGTTGGTAGACAATACAGCTCAATTCTCGGTGTTTTCCTTCACGGATGGCTTTTCTGGCTATAATCAAATCAAAATGTCGCCAGATGATATGGAGAAAACAACGTTCATTACACCATGGGGTACCTTCTGTTACAAGGTGATGCCATTTGGTCTCAAGAACGCCGGTGCTACTTATCAGAGGGCCATGGTGACTTTGTTTCATGATATGATTCATCATGAGATCGAATGCTATGTTGATGACATGATAGCAAAGTCCCAAACAGAAGAGGGGCATTTGGTAGATCTGGCCAAGTTGTTCGACCGGTTGAGACAGTTCAGACTGAGGTTGAATCCGAATAAGTGCACATTCGGAGTGCGGTCCGGTAAATTGCTGGGGTTCATTGTAAGTGAGAAGGGAATCGAGATTGATCCTGCAAAGGTAAAAGCAATAAAAGAAATGCCTGAACCGAGAACAGAGAAGGAGGTTCGTGGTTTCTTAGGTAGATTGAACTACATTTCGCGGTTCATATCTCATCTAACAGCCACATGCGAACCAATTTTCAAATTGTTGAGAAAAGATCAAACGGTCAGGTGGAATGATGATTGCCAGGCGGCATTTGAAAAAATAAAAGAATATTTGCAGGAGCCTCCGATTCTGATGCCTCCTGTGGAGGGAAGACCGTTAATTCTGTACCTGATAGTCCTCGAGGGGTCTATGGGGTGTGTATTGGGGCAGCATGACGAGTCTGGTCGAAAAGAGCATGCCATATATTATCTTAGCAAAAAGTTTACCGACTGTGAAACAAGATATTCACTGCTCGAGAAAACTTGCTGTGCTTTGGTCTGGGCTGCTCGCCGACTAAGGCAGTACATGCTGGTTCATACCACTTTATTGATTTCCAAGATGGATCCAATCAAGTACATTTTTGAGAAGCCAGCATTAACCGGACGGGTTGCGAGGTGGCAAATGATTTTGACTGAGTATGATATACAGTATACCTCTCAGAAAGCGATCAAGGGGAGTGTATTGTCTGATTACCTCGCCCAGCAACCTATTGATGATTATCAACCGATGAAGTTTGAATTCCCTGATGAGGACATCATGTTTCTCAAATCGAAAGATTGTGAGGAACCGATCCCGGAGGAGGGGCCTGACCCTGAATCCGAATGGATTCTGATGTTTGATGGGGCCGTTAACGTGAATGGAAGCGGTGTTGGTGCTGTTTTGGTTACGCCGAAAGGATCCCATATTCCTTTTGCTGCCCGGCTAACATTTGAGTGTACCAACAACGTAGCTGAATATGAAGCGTGTATATTGGGGATTGAAGAGGCGATTGATTTGAGAATCAAGAACCTTGTCATATATGGAGATTCAGCTCTGGTGATAAATCAGGTTAACGGGAAATGGTATACGCATCAATCTCATTTGGTTCCGTATCGAGATTATACGAGGAGATTGTTGACGTTTTTCACCAAGGTGGAGATGCATCATGTGCCCAGAGAGGAGAATCCTTTGGCAGATGCTTTGGCTACTCTGGCTGCCTTGATTAAGGTGCAGAGATGGAATCAGTTCCCCAGTGTTGAAGTAGGTCGTCTGGATAGACCGGCTTATGTGTTTGCTGTTGATACATCGTCTGATGATGAGAAGCCGTGGTATTACGACATCAGGCGCTATCTAGAGACTCAAGAGTATCCTGAGGGAGCATCGAAAAAAGATAGAAAGACTCTGCGGAGGTTAGCCATGGTATTCTACCTTAATAAGGACGGGGTTTTGTATAAGAGGAATTTTGATTGGGTCTTGCTCAGATGTGTTGATGATGCAGAAGCAAGCCAGTTGATGAAAGAGGTTCACGAAGGCTCGTTCGGTACCCATGCCAGTGGGAATGCAATGGTAAAAAAGCTGCTGAGAGCAGGTTATTACTGGATGACAATGGAGGCCCAATGTTTCAATTTCGTGCGGAAGTGTCATAAATGCCAGATTTATGCCGACAAGGTGCACGTACCTCCAAATCCGTTGAGCTTAATGTCGTCTCCATGGCCGTTTGCTATGTGGGGAATTGATATGATTGGAAAGATAGAACCTACAGCTTCGAACGGGCACAGGTTCATATTAGTGGCTATTGATTACTTCACCAAGTGGGTTGAAGCAGCCTCTTACACGAACGTGACGAAGCAGGTCGTGGCCAGATTTCTCAAAAGAGACATCATTTGCAGATACGGGGTTCCCGAGAGAATCATTACTGATAATGGTTCTAATTTGAATAATAAGATGATGGCAGAGCTGTGCCGGGAATTCAAGATTGAGCATCACAATTCTTCTCCCTATCGTCCAAAGATGAATGTGGCGGTTGAGGCAGCCAATAAGAACATAAAGAAGATTGTGCAGAAGATGGTGGTAACCTACAAAGACTGGCATGAGATGTTGCCGTTTGCATTGCATGGGTATCGAACGTCGGTACGCACATCTACTGGGGCAACTCCTTTCTCGTTGGTATATGGGATGGAGGCTGTATTACCCGTTGAGGTTCAGATTCCCTCTTTGAGAGTCCTGATGGACGTGAAATTGCAAGAGGCTGAATGGGTGAGGACCCGGTACGAGGAGTTGAGCCTGATAGAGGAAAAGAGGCTAGCAGCCATCTGTCATGGGCAGTTGTACCAGCAGCGAATGAAACGTGCTTTTGACAAGAAAGTGCGACCTCGGGTATATCACGTAGGTGATATGGTGCTGAAAAGGATCCTTCCTCCTCAAAACGATCGAAGGGGCAAATGGACACCGAATTATGAAGGTCCATTCGTGGTCAAGAAGGTTTTCTCTGGTGGAGCCTTGTTGTTAACGACCATGGATGGCGAAGATTTTCCATCCCCTGTGAATGCGGACGCAGTTAAAAAATACTTCGTATAAAGAGACCCGCTGGACGAAAAGAACAAAATAGTCCAGGCAAAAATGGGCATCCTGGCGAACCAAAAACAGAAGAAAGGTTCGGGCAAAAATTAGGGATAAAGATGAAAAAATTGTACACCCGGCAAGTCGAAAACCTGAAAAGGCGACTTGGGCAAAAAGGGGTATCCCGGTGGACTGAAAACCCGAAAGGGCGGTCCAGGCAAAAGAGGGATTGAAACGAACAACTGCGTTTAGCATGATCGTTTACGCTTTGGTTAAAGCATCATGGATAATACCCGGTAGGGATCAATCAGAATCGTCTTGTTCAGAAGGCAGAAAGCATGGAGAGTCTGAGGACATATGGGGTGTAACCGAGTTGGAACTTGATGAGATCACGGGTTTCACATTGCCATTAGGATAGATTTTTCCTTTTGAGCGCAATTACCTCTTTTCAGGAATTGCTTCCTTTTGTATTGCTCAATTTGAGCCACACTTTTCCAATCAATAAAATGCATATTCAGTCAAATAATTTTGTTTTTGTTTTTCATTACCGCTTTGATTGCAAAAACATCCAGATATTTTTGATAAAGAATCTTGCATTTTTAATACATACAAGTTCCTTCCAATGCATGTTTATAAGATGGAAAGCTTGAAATCTTATTTGGAAGGTTGAGTGACCCAAGTGTTGAAATCTTGACACGTCTGGGGCATGGTTTTATCTGACGATCTGTTTTGCAGGAACTGTTAGGTATTCTCACTCACTTGCAGGTTGTGATGTGGAAGTTTTGTAATAGATCCCCAGAGAGTTCGCTCAGGAACGAATGAATGAAAGAATGGCGGAGACGTTGAGGCGTACGACAATCCTTGATGGTAATCAAGAAGACTCTTCAAAATCGGAAGATTGGAAAGTTTGTTGTAATTCCCCGTAGAGTCTGGTCAGGGATGAGTGCATGAAGAAAGAATGGTAGGAAGAGACGACGAGGGACGTCCGACGACCTTTGGAATTAATCAAGAAGACTCTTCAAAGTCGGAAGATTGAAATTTATGTATAAATCCCAGGAGCACGTCTCTCGTCGAGCGCGGAGCGACTTGGAATACAAGATGATGGAGCAGAAAAGGTCCAGATGAGTCTGGGAATTCTCAAAAGTGGAAAGCTGATACGAGACTGGAAGGTAGATACCGTGGTTCGACGAGTCGATGGGTGTTCTATACCAACTTTTCTCATTTCCCAGCGAGGTCCCCAAGCAGAGTTATAGGACTAGCTCCCCAGCAGACTCAAGGTCTGTGGACTTCCCCAGCCGAGTCAGGATGGTTATTCCCCGGCAGGTTTACAACGGTGTTTCCTCAGCAGCCAGCCCAGTAGCAGTGCTATCCCCGAGTGGAGCGGGTTTTTTTCAATGAAATATATCTCCAGCAGTGTTCATCCTACCAGTGGATTGGACAAGTTTCCGTAGCGGACGGATGGATTGTTGCGTCCCCAGCGGAGCGGATTCTACCCATGGGTTGCATGGATTGTCCCCAGCGGAGTAGTATGCATTCCCTAGCAGGGTCAGGATGGTTATTCCCCAGCAGGTGATAGAGTGATGCATCCCCAGGTGAGTTTGGAGATTGCTATTTTTCCCAGCGGAGTGTCTGTGAGCATTTCCCCAGTGAAGTCAGCAGGTATCTGTGAGGGTTTTCCTGGAGCGGAGTCAGGATTGATATCCCCAGTAAGTCAAGATTGGAGTATCCCCACAGAGCGTTGGTGGTGTTTATCCCCAGCGGTTTCTCGAGTGGATTGGGTGCAAAGGAGGTTCTTCCCCAGCCAGGGTTGCCTTATTCCCAGCAGCAGTGATTCCCCAGCAGGGTGGAATCGGAGCGGTGACGAGTTCCTCAGCGGAGTGTCTCGTATTCCCCAGAAGAGTCCCCTGAGGGGGATATTTCTTTTTATGCATTCATCATGAAAAAATAACATGGCATATTGCATAGAAAAATAAGTGATCGCGTAGCATTTCCATGTTTATGGAGCATTACGCAGAAAAAATCAATCATGCATCATATTACAGGCATAAGCTAGTCTCAAGTTGTGGTTACCGTTTGAGAGGTGATGTTGCATCAAAGTTTCTGTCAAGCGAAGATGGGAGCGATAATCCAAAGAATTTTTCCGGTATTCAGACCGATGTGGCATTCAGGCCAGTTTCCGATTCTCAGATCGAAGAAGTTTCCGACGATCAGGTCGAAGCACTTATGGCAATCAGGCCAGTTTTCCGGTGTTCAGACCGAGGCGGTATTCAGACCGATGTGGCATTCAGGCCAGTTTCCGATTCTCAGATCGAAGAAGTTTCCGACGATCAGGTCGAAGCACTTATGGCAATCAGGCCAGTTTTCCGGTGTTCAGACCGAGGCGGTATTCAGACCGATGTGGCATTCAGGCCAGTTTTCGATTCTCAGATCGAAGAAGTTTCCGACGATCAGGTCGAAGCACTTATGGCAATCAGGCCAGTTTTCCGGTGTTCAGACCGAGGCGGTATTCAGACCGATGTGGCATTCAGGCCAGTTTCCGATTCTCAGATCGAAGAAGTTTCCGACGATCAGGTCGAAGCACTTATGGCAATCAGGCCAGTTCTCCGGTGTTCAGACCGAGGCGGTATTCAGACCGAAGTGGCATTCAGGCCAATTTTCCGGTGTTCAGACCGAAGTGGTGTTCAGACCAGTGCGCCGGTATTCAGACCGAAGCGGTATTCAGACCGAAGCGGTATTCAGACCAAGAAAAGGAAAGTTCCGGGGTTTAAGAAAAAAAAAAAAAAGGAAAAAAGAAGAGAAAAAAAAAGAAAAAAAAATAAAAAAAAAGGAAAAAAAAAGAAAAAAGAAGAAAAAAAAAGAGAAGAAAGATGATAATCCCCAGCGGATGTGGTGTTCAGACCATGATCTTCCCTGTATTACCATTTATTTTGGTAGTCAGGTTAATGTTGATTGTTTCGGTGATCAGGCCGACTTTTCTCCGTACCAGACGGATATTTTTAGTTTCAAGATTGTGTTCTTCGTCGATTCTGACAGGCGTTGTTAATTATTTTTCCCATCAGAGTGCGAATTGTTCGTCTGTTCTTGGTATTCAATCACTCTTCATCCTGATCATCTGAAAGCCGAGGCTATTCATATCGACAGGTTCACAGTGGATTGAATAGGGGCAGCTGTAACACCTCAAAATTTGCCCTCCTCTCTTGAGACTAGCATTTAACATATTGCATATCATTTTAGGTCATTAGGCATTGCATATTGTATATCATGTGGTTACATTGTGCAAGCCATTATCTCAAGTCTTGTTCAGAAGATGAGGAAGTCAAAGTGCAAGCCTAGGGTTTTATTGGACTGGTCATTGATCATCTGAGGCTGAGGCAGTTCGAATTAGGGTTTTATGATTCTCAGAGAATGTTGGTTTTCATCTTGATTGCAATGATACATCATCATCATCATGGTTGGATCAGATTCCTTGAAATTAGGGTTTTGACCACTGGTCAACCCTAATCAATTGCATTGGGCCAATCAGGGCATAATCAGGAGATGGGGTCTATGATGGCTATGAGGATCTTTCTATGATTGTATTGAGCTTATTGAGGCTAGGGTTTCACCCTTGAGCCATTTCATCAGAGAATTGGAGCTCAGATTGATCTATGCATTGCCAAATTCATCTATTAGTTGAAAAGTCAACTGTGGTCAACTGTATATGATTTGATGGATTTGGAGGAGGAAATGAGTTGGATACACTTCATTCATGTTGGAACAAGTGTTATTTGACATCTCAAAGCTTAAGAATGGAGAAAATCAAGTCAGGACAAAAACTGCCAAAAATAGAAAGTGACTTGTAATTGAAGTTTCCAAAAATGGAAAGCTTTGACCTCAAGACCACGTGTCCAAGGAAGCTTCAAATGAAAATTTGTTCAACATGAAAGTTGTAGATCTTGTTCTCACCTTTCCAAAAAGTCCAAGAACTTGAAAATCCCATGTATGGTTGGAAAATTATGGCTCAGTGAATTTCAAAAATGACCCATAATCAGGAGGCCATAACTTCCACATGGAGCATCCAAATTGCAAGTTCTTTATATGCACAAACTCCATTTGACATGTACTTTCATGGTGCATAATTGGATTTTCTCAAAAGTGGCCAATGCAAAAAGTCAAATTTCAACTGGACAATTAAAATGGACCAAGGGCAAAATTGTCCAACTTGTGAAATAATTGGAATTTTGGAGTGGGGATTTTTGCTACACTTCATAAATGGCATTTGAAACTTGTTGGAATCATCATTACATGCCTAGGCCTTGTGGTTTGGAATTTGACTTGTAAAATGAAATGGCAAAATTGGATGCATAACCATCACATAGTGAATTTCTAAAATACACATCCAATGAGAGTGAAACAAGTTGCAACAGCTCACACATGTCATTTGGAGAGTGTGTGAGCTGTCCATGAGGTGGCAATGAGCTGGCTTTGGAAAGTACCATTTTGCCCTTACTTGAAAATTAGCCATTTCACTAATCAATTTAATTTGGCTAATGAGTGTGATTAAGCTTGGATTAAGCAGGAGTATATAAACATAATCATCCACTAATCATAACAGAATATCACACATTCCAAAACCAGATCTGAAAACTCTCCAATTCTCTCAATTCCCTCAAGAACACAAAACCTTCAAATCCAAAGAACTTCATCAATTCTTGATCAATTCTCGAATTTCTTTTTGTGCTGATCTCTATTCATCTTCTACCTCAACTGTTTTGGAGAAAGAGCATCAAAATCCTCATAATTCGCAGCTGTCCAAAAGTGCATCATCAATGGCAAATCGATTTTTCATGCACTAGAAGTGAAACCAGTTGGATCTAAGCTTTGCATCTCACTTCCACAAGCTCATGTTACAACTGTTTGAAGCTAACACACGCAGAGCTCATCAATCCAACACTGCCATTGCCAGGTTTTGCATTTTTCGAATCTCTAGATATGCTTAATGTTTATATGCGTTTGAAAGTTCATGCTACGTAGAGTTTAGTGATATGATTGGTTTGTGAAATGATGAACTGTAGCGTGCGAAATCTGGATTTGAAATTATGAACCAAAACCCTAACCTCATCGATTTGGAAAATAGAGGAACATTTAGGTTAAAATAGGTTGATATTCGGATTGTGTGTTCTTAGACGAGTTCAACGGTTATCCATTTGTTCATTTTTGTTAAGATTGATGGATCATGTGTTCTTCGTGTGCCTGGGTTGGAGAAGACGAAATTCTGGGAAATTTGAGTGTTAGATCTTTAGTTTCATTTGAAAATTCAAATTTGGCGTTTCCCTCCCCCGCGCCAATTAATTACCAGAATGCCATTACTAATTCATTTTAATTAATTTAATTGTTAAAAAATTCATAACACCTTAGAAAATTCACCAAAAATCATAGAAAATTCAGAAAAATATGAGAATTGTTTCTTTGACTTCCTTGTTGACTGTAGATGTTTTTTGACCTATTGGTCAAAGTTGTGCATGGTGGAAATTGTGTTTGACTTAGGGTTCTTTCACATGTATGTAAATTTGATACATTGTGCCATTTTGTTCATGAAATTCTCATATTCTAAAAGAAATTCTTGAAAATTTTTGTGACGATTGTGGACTGGTTGATGCTCATTTACATGTAAATTTCATGAATTTTTGATACCTGATCATTGAGATATGAATTTTGGAACTTAGGTGTGACAATTGGTGTCACACCTCAATATGTCAACTTGCTGGATTTTTTTGCATGGCCTATACTTGTTGGATTAATGTGAAATTTTGCATGGATGTTCATTAACATGTTAAGATGCTATGTGAATTTTTGTGGAATTTTATGTGGCATTTTCAATTTGATTGCTATTTTTCATCTCTGTTGGTCAATTATGCAAGCTCATGTGACATATGTTGGTAGATCTTTTGTGAAATGCTCATATGGTATTGAATGATCATGAAATTTGGTAGGAATGTTATAGACACATTGTATGACATCCCTGTTTTGGTCTCATCCATTTCTTTATTGTCTTCATGGATTTATGAATTTTTGAAGTGGCTGCATGTGTTGATGTTGTGATTTGGAGCATATAATTGTGTCTGTTTTTGTTGATTTTCATTGACATGGTTCCATTTGTCCAATTAAGCTAAAATTTGACATACTAGACCTTGAACATGTGCTGTTTAGGTATAATTTATTTGGGGATTTTTGGAACTGTTTTGATATGGAATTGAATGCAATAGTTCTGTTTGGATGTTTGGTGCTTCATTTGAACTGGTTTGAATTGTTTTGTGCATGGAATGAATATAATGAATGATATGGACATGGGATTAATTGTGTTGGCTTTTGTTTGACATTAATTTGAGTTTGGTTAGAGATACCTTGCTGTTTAGGAATTTTTGTCACCTTTGGACCCTAGGCTTGGCCTAGTGGTCTAGTTGCTAATATTTGCTTGATTTTTCAGGATAAAAAGGTGCAATGTATATGGAGAATGATCCAAGTCAATTTAATTGATGTTGTTTGATGTTTGTACACTAACATAACTTTGTTTTGTAGGTTGTGAAGTTTGGGCTTGAGCTCATAGCTTGCCTTTGTTGTGCATTAGTTTGTATAGTCTGACTGATTAATACTTGCTGTTTATTTTGGTATGTCTGAGTACTAATTGTGTTTGACTGTTTCCAGGTACTTTTAGTTGCTCAGTTCCTTGTGAACTTTTGCTTTGCTTTGCTTAAGCAACTTGCATCGAGGTATAACTTCCTAACTTCATGTAGTCTGGAGACCCGGTCTGTTATTTGGCCGGGCAAATAAATGTCTGAAGTCCTCCTTAAGAGGCGATGATTGTGATTGTTTAATATTGTGCCTAAGCAGGTAAAGTCCTTAATCAAGGCAATTGGTGGAAGGTAGGGATATGAAATCTATCCCCCACTATTCAGTTGAGTCTTCTCCTTGCTCCCATTACATGGTTGTAGCATTGAGATCACAAGCCCAAGATCTTGTGCAGTGCACATTGTGTCAGAGTCTCTGAGTATAGAAGGGTTCCCCCATTCTGGACCCATGCTCATTTGTCAGAAGCTCTCCCTGGTCAGGGATAAGAGCTGTGAGGTCTGATCCTCACTTCATCCTTTCATCTGCTTCACCTTAGCCTCGTAATGGCAAGGTTAAGAGCAAACACAGCCCGTACAGACGACTTGCTGAGGCAGTCAAACCTATTGTGTGAGCCACTTGTTTGGTTATAGTGCGTGTTATGTGGATATCTGTTTGAGATGCTTGTTCTCACTGGATGTATGCTTGAATTATTCTGTATGCTTGTGTGCTTGCTTCTTTCCTGGATAGGAGTAGTTTGCTTATGCAAGTAGGATAGAAAACCGAACTTAGGGTAAACGATGCATGACAACACTAGGCTCGAGTCCAGCTCCCTAGTAGCGTGTCTTTCCCTGGTTTCTGGCTAGCAATTCAGTCCCTTTCAGGGGAACTACATCGCCCTGATCCTCGTTCCAGACGAGGTATGTAGGCAGGTGGTCGTGCGAGACCACTCCGGGCAACTTTTTTTTCTTTTGTGTGTGTTTACTTGTTATCTGATTGCGTGTCTGGTTCGGATGCCGACGTAAGTCCAGTGATTGGCTGTCGGGCTCCACGTTTGCCCTTTTGAGTGTGTTTTGGTTCGGATGCCGACGTAATCCCATCCAGTGGTTGTCGGGCTCCATGTTTGCCATCTGTTTGTATGTTTTGTGTTGTTTGGCGTGCGTAAGCCGAACTACAGTGGCTCTGATTCTTGTTCCAGACAAGATATGTGGGCATAAGATGCGACGTCCTATCGAGCTCTCTTCTCTTAACCCCACCTGTGTTCCCTGTGTGTGTGTGATGTTTTAGCAACCTATTCTTTATTTTAGAACGTGGATCCCGTCGAGTACGACGGACGTGAGGGGTGCTAATACCTTCCCCTTGCGTAACCGACTCCCTTACCCTTTCTCTTTGGTCGCAAGACCATTTCCTTTCCAGGTTTCTCTGAGCGTTTCCTTTCCCTATCTTGGGATAAATAACGCGCAGTGGCGGCTCTGTGTTGTGTTTTTATTTGAGTCCCGCCGGTTGATTTTTTCGCAGGATGCGACACTTTAAGCTTGACTTAAGAGTAAGAACAATTTAACAGAAATGTTGGTAAACCAATTTGATTAAAAACACACTTAAATCTCAAATAGTATTCATGCAATTATCAAGACAAACTCTAAAATTCAACAAACTCCTCAATCTTCCTTCAACTCATCGCCATGGGTTACACCACCTCCTGCACCCCCAAAAAAAAAATTGGCCTGCCCTCAGGCCACTTAGCATAATCAACATAATCCTCTTAGGAAGGGAATGGAGAGGCGAAGTTTTGAAATTTGGAGGTTTGGAAGTGGAGCAGCGAGGTTGTTGAAAGAATCTCCTAAGTTTGTGAAAAATAGGAATGAAACGAAAATGACATAAAACAAAAGTTTTTTTTTTTTCAGTTCGCGGGGCGAACTGAAGGAAATTTCAAAAAAAAATTAGTTCTTCCACTCACTGTTCGCGGGGCGAACTTTGTTCGCGGCGCGAACTGAAGCTGTGAATTCAGTTCGCGGGGCGAACTGTGTTCGCGAGGCGAACGGTAAAAAACAGAACCCAATTTTTTCAAAATTTAACACAGCAGAAACTCACACAGCAGGAAAAAAATGAAAATGTAGACTTACAACGTTGGGTTGCCTCCCAACAAGCGCTTTGTTTAACATCGTTTAGAGCTCGACGGTCCACTGATTAGCCCGGTTTAAATAGAGACACGACACCCACATCACGATTTACGTCGCCACTATGGTAGACTTTGAGTCTTTTACCATTAACAGTCCAACTTTCTTGTGACTTTGGATCCTCGATCACAATGGCTCCATAATTGCGCACCTCTTTGACAACGAACGGTCCTGACCATTTTGACTTCAACTTACCAGGGAATAACTTCAACCTTGATTTGAAAAGCAATACCATTTGTCCGACATGAAACTCCTTGTGACGACCCTTTCCATCATGGAATTTCTCTTCAATTGCATCATTTCGGAGAGAATCATGCTTGTCATTTGGATGCTTCATAACTTCAAAAAGATTAAAGGTCACCTCTTCGTCTTGCACTCTAACCTTCATTAGTCCATCATCTACGTCAATCATCATCCGGGCTGTTTTCATAAAAGGTCTTCCAAGAATTAGGGGCACATCACGGTCCTCATCCATCTCTACTATTACGAAGTCTACCGGAAATAAGAATTTGTCCATTTTTACTAACATGTCTTTAGCAATTCCGTATGGTGAGGTGGTGGATTTGTCGGCTAGTTGCAGAGTCATCCTTGTCGATTTGATCTCCACATTTCCCAATCTTTTCACAATGGAGAGGGGGATTAAATTTATACTAGAGCCCAAGTCAATCAAACCATTTCCAACGTATGTGCTTCCAATGGTTACCGGTAGAACAACCCGGCCCGGATCAGACTCCTTCCTTGGTAGAGTCTTCTGGATGATGGCGCTACACCGTGCATCAAGAAATATGGTCTCATCTTCCACGTGTCGCCTTTTCTTGGTAAGAATGTCCTTCATAAATTTAGCATACCGTGGCATTTGTTCTAATGCATCAGCAAATGGAATGTTGATTTGGAGTTGCTTGAAGATGTCCATGAACCGTGCATAATGCCTAGCATTGTCCTTCTTTGACGGTGCGTGAGGATATGGTAGATGTTGAACTGGAATGACATTCACTCCTTTGTCTCCTTTTTTCTTCTTCCTTGGTTCGATTTCCTTATTCATTTCCGCTTCACACTGCTGTTCCTCCATCAATTGCTGGTTCTGCTGTCTTCGCGGCGCGAAGGGCGATCGCGGCGCGAATTGAACAGTTTCTGCCACTTTCTCCTTCCCACAAGCCACATCCTCCTTTTCCAGCACAACATCCATATCATTCTCAACTGTAATTTCCTCACCTTTTTTACTTGTCAACTCTCTACCGCTTCTAGTAAAAATTGCTTTACAATGCTCCTTTGGATTGGGTTGAGTGTTAGCGGAGAGAGAAGATCCTGCGTTTTGTTCCGACAGTTGCTTTGCAAGTTGGCCTATTTGATTTTCCAAATTCTTGATTGCTGCTTCATTACTCTTCTGATTTGCCATGGAAGCTTGCATGAATTGTTGAAGAGTGTCCTCTAGCTTGGAACTTCCTCCTTGCGATTGTTGGCCTTGAGAATTGGGGTGTTGATAAGGACTTTGCTGCTGAAAATTTTGATTGTTGAACCTTGATGGTTGGTAACCTTGATTGTTCCTTTGATAGCCTTGATTTTGATTATTCACATAGCTCACTTCTTCTAGCGGAGGGCAAAAACCAGTAGGATGATCTCCTTGACATAACTCGCAACATGCTACTTGATGTCGAACTTGAGAACTTTGAATCTCCTTCATTTGCTGTGGAAGCTTGGCCATTTGTTGAGTAAGCAACTCCACTTGTTGAGAGAGTAGCTTGTTTTGAGCAAGAATGGCGTCATTGGTATTTAACTCAAGAACTCCCGGTTTACGTTGTGAAGGACTACGGTCATGTTGACTTTGACGATCATTGAGTGCCATCCGGTCAATAATAATGTTAGCTTCTTCCGCAGTCTTTGACATAAGAGAGCCACCCGCGGTAGCATCCAAAAGTGTTTTGTGAGTTGATTGGAGCCCATTTAGAAAAGTATGGATTTGAGTGAGCTCATCAAAACCATGACCCTTGCATTTTCTCAACATTGACTTGAATCTTTCCCAAGCCTCATTTAAAGACTCGTTGCTTCCTTGAGTGAATACCGCAATAGCCGTTTTGGCTTCCATGAATCGGGATTGAGGGAAATATCTTTCTAAGAACTTTTCTTCTAACAAATTCCAATCCGTCATCACTCTTGCTGCTTGATCAAGGTACCACTCTTTTGTCTTTCCCACTAAGGAGTGTGGGAACATCCTCTTGAATAATGCCTCTTCCCCCGTTTCATCAATTCCCGTAGAACCCGCAATCTCATAGAGTTTGATGAGATGGGTATACGGATCTTCATGGTCCATTCCGGTGAATGGATTTGCATAGAGAAGTTGGAGGATTCCGGTCTTCATCTCCGTATTTCTTCCTCCACGGGAAAATTGAGCATTTCTTCTTGGACTATTAGCGGACATTTCGGTACGATTGTCATCCGCCATGTTTCCGTCACAAGCCTCTACAACCACTTCTTCGATTGAAACAAGTGCGGAAGTAGATGCTTCTTCTCTCCGGTTCCTCTCTTCGGCTAGTTTCCTTCTCCTTCGTGTTTTGCTATTGAGCTTCCGAAGTGTTCTTTCAATTTCAGGATCGAATTGAAGTTTCTCCTCGGTTACTTTTCCTCGCATACACTAGAATCTACAAAACTAACAAACCAAGTGAAACAAAAGAGGGATAGTAATAAATGTAACACAACTTAAAACAAAGAATTATTGCAATGCTTGTAATATCGACACCAATCCCCGGCAACGGCGCCAATTTGTTGAAAAGTATATCTTCGGCAAATATTTTTGTATCGTATCCACAGAGATTGGGTAATATTACCGCCGTTCTATAATTCAAATGTTATAAGTTTAGAAAGTAACAGGGTTGTTTTGTTTGGAAAAATATTTTGTGAGTGAATGTTAACAAAATAGTAAAAATGGTTTTAATCAAATATAAAAGCTTGGCAAGATTGGAGTTCACTATTTCAAATGTTTATGCTTCCTTATGATAACTATATAGATTTAAGATTATTGATGATGTTCAAGTATCCTCTCAAAGTCATTTATGTCTAAATGATATTGTGATAATCACTATATTGATCCTTAGACGATCTCTCCACCTAACTATCAATATAGCAATCTTTAATGTTTAATACCAAAGAAGAGTAATGAATAAATCTATCTCTACAACTTATTCACTACTTGAAAATCTGTTTTATGTCAAGACTCAAATAATCTCTCTCGACAACTACTCAAATCTGGTTTTCAACTTAGGGCAAAAACAGTATTCAATACATCAACAATCTTTATCATATATATAAATCAACTAGAATACATAAACATATGAGAATAGCTACTACCTCCAATCTTGACAAAGGGGAGTTTAGCTCCTCATCACCATTGTTACAAAGCAGAATGTTAAAGAAGAGAAAACTCTGTTTTCTCCCTCACAAAATATCTCAATGTGTGAATGATAATGAATGAATATTTCAATGCCCTAGGTTAATGTATTTTGTCTCTAACAAAAAAGGTTGACATTTCCCTAATTGGACATTGTCATCTAAAGCAGAAAAGCAATTCCCAGGCAGACATCAAAATGGCAATTAACTTTTTCTGCACAACAGCACTTTTGACCCTCAGTCAGCTTGCTGGATTCGCATCCTTCGCGGCGCGAAGGGAGTTCGCGGCGCGAACTGTTGCTTCTCCAGCTTCCTTGTTTGGCAAGCTTCCTCCAAAATGTAGTGTTGCAATCCAAGGTCTTTCTTATCCACAATTCTACACAACTAACAAAAATGTGAAATAACTATTCAAAACAAAATAAATTAAACCTAATTGCATTTATACAAAATAGTGAGGATAAAAGTGTGTAATTACATCAAAACTTGGTAAAAGGGACCAATAAAATGGTATAAAAAGTAGTACTAATTGGTCCCTAACACTTGCTGCAAGTGAAATTTTACTGTTCCATTGGTTGCATATGCATAAGGGCATTTTTGCCAAATTCCATTAACATGCCAATTTCACTAATCCAATTCGTTTTGCCTAATCATGTTTAACAAGTGTGATTAACAGGTGGTATAAAACACTAATCCTAACAGAATTCTGAATGATCAATTAACAATCTCAGATCCAAACTCAAAATCTCTCAAATTTGCTCAAACTTTTTTCAACTTTTCCATCGAAATTCTTGATTCTTTTTGCTTGTTCTTGTACTAATCATCATCTACAGGAAGGATTGAAGATCTGTTGAAGCAAAGATTGGAGAATTCTTGAAGATTTGCAGCTGTTGAAACTTGAGCATTCACATGGCATTTGGAGTTTTCTTCGAATCTGAGCATTGTTGAGCTAAAGCACCTCATTCATTCATCTTCCTCTTCATCATTGAGCATCTGTTTTGACAATTGGAGCCTTGAAACACACGAATCAGCTGCTGCATCTTCAAAGAGGTAAGAACTCGACCACTCCATTTCTTGCAATTATCATATGGCTTTTGTAGATCTTAGCATGTAGATCATTCTGCACTTTAGATCGTTTGATTTCATTGAGTTTTGAGGAAGTTATGCTGTTTTGAACCTATGCATGGGAAATTTGTTTTAGCTCGATCCGTTTGTGTTAGCTTGAATTAATTGAAAATGATGCTGGATTGTTGATGTATGAAGTGAGAGGTTTCGATTGATATATGGCTTGATGATTTCTGTGCATGTTGGTTCATGTTGATGATGAACACGATGAGTTCATGAAGAACCCTAGGGTTTGCATTTCCAGGCTGCTTTTAATCCCCTCCCCCGCGTTTCTGCATGCATTTTTCTGTTTTTCTCACATGGAGTGGTCCACTTGTCGCGATATCATTGGGCTGCGTTTCCTTTTAATGAAACGCAGCGTTTCATCCATGGCGCCAGATTTCAAATTGTCTGATTAATTACAAAAATGCCATGCGCTTCATTTAAATCATTTTCCAACTAAATTTTTATTTCATTTCATGATCAATCTTCAAAAAATCATAAATCACTCAATAATAATCCAAATCACATGAGGTTTTTTATGCCATGATCCTTGTAATGTCCTTTATTTTTTGATGATTTTTAATCAATTTGTGCACGGTTGAAAAAAATAATTGCCTAGGGTTTGTTCATATATGTCAATTCTTGCACATTGCTTACCATTTTGTTTGTGAAATCATGATGGTTGATCCAAAATTCCTGAAATTTTATATGCATGATCTAGACATCTTAAGTGATCTTTTGGTATATGGTTTGCTATTTTTGCCTTCCTGGATTGTGAGATATGATGTGATCTTTGGAGGTGTGACAATGTATGTCACACCATTTCTTGTTCATGTTCTTGATTTTCGTTGCCATGCTTATGATATGCCAATTGCTCTGGATTTTTTCATGTTGATACTTATGGATGTTAAGTTTGCTTATGATTTTTCGTGGGATTTTTGAATGCATTTTCAATTTGTTTGAGAATTTCTCCCCTGTTTGACCAATTGTGAACCTTTTGTGAGTCATGATATCATATGATTTATGAAATCCTTGGTGTTTATTGCATGAATTTGAAATTTGGCATGTGCATTATAGACATCTTGAAGGTTGCCATGGCTTTGATTTCATTCATTTATCATGTTTGGTTTCTGTTTTATGCTTACTTGAAGTTGATGCTTGATTTGTGGTCTTGTATGAGCTTGTTTGAACATGCTTTGACTTGTTGATTTTAATTGACTTGCTTCCCTTTATCCAAATGCCATGAAATTTGTTGTGTTGCTCATTGAATGTGTTCTGTTTAAGCATGATTTTTCTTGGAATTTATTGAGCCATTTTGGTATTGATATGCTTGTGTTCATGCTGTTTACATCATTGAGTTCTCAACTTGCCTAGTTTGACATGATTTGCTTATGAAATGGAATTGGTGAATAGTTTTGATATGAGACCAATTGGACTTTGTTCTTATTTGATTAATCTTGATTTTGGTCAACTTTCATGTTCTGTTTTAAATTTTTTCTCCTCCTTTGACCCTAGGCTTTGGCCTAAGGGTTTACTTCTCACATTTGAGTTTGATTTTCAGGTTGAAGAAGCAATTGCTTTAAGGAGATTAATTCAAGTTGATTGAGTTTGGTTTATTTGATTGTCATGGACTAACTTGGTTTGTTTTGTAGGATGCTAGCTCATTTGCTTTGAGTTTGTGCTTTGCACATGTGATTGATTGTGTTGACTGTTGGTTCTTATCTTGTCTGTTTTGACTTTGTGATTGGTGTACTGATTATATTTGATTGATTTCAGGTACATTAGTTGCTATAGTTCCTTTGTGAACTTGCTATTGCTTTGCTTGATAGCATTAGCATTGAGGTAGAATCTCTTGTCTCCATGTAGTCTGGAAGACCTGGCTTGTTACTTGGCCAGGCACCTGTCTGAAGTCCTCCTTAAGAGGCAATGTTTGTGATTGTTTACCTTTGTCCCCAAGCAGGTAAAGTCCTTTTAATAAGGCAATTGGTAGACAAAAGAGATGTGTAATCCATCTCCTACTATTCTGTGTGTCACTCACCTTGCTCACACCACATGTGTTGATGCATAGTGAGTAAAAACCCAAGATCTATCGAGTCATTAACTTGTGGAGAGAGTTCTTACTTTCTGAACTCCCACACCTTCTGATATTCAATGCTCTCCCTGACCAGGGATAAGAGCAATGAGGCACACCCCTCATATCCTTTCATCTGCTTCACCTTGGCTCTCAATGTCAAGGTTAAGAGAAACGCTTACCCTATTCCAGTTGACTTCATAGTCTAACCCTTTGCTTGAGCCAAAATTGTGTGTATATAGAGTGTGCTAAATGACTTTGTTTGATTGATTGCTTACTTCATCTGTACATGTTTGCTTGCATACCTTTGTGCACTTATCATCATTAATGGTTCATTATTGCATGATCATCATTTCATATCTTTGTGATTTGTTTGAATTTGCCCATTGAGGAATCAGCTATAAGTCCATTCTTTGGCTTCTGTTCCTAGGATTTGGAAGGGATTGAGTGTAAGACCATTTCATTGGCCACTTATGTCCTCTTTGCTTAATGCTTTTATCTTGTTTGTTGTATGTGAGGATACAATTGTAAGACCATGTTGTTGGCATTTGTACTCCCATGATCATCTGTTGGAGATTAGAGTAAGCCCAGATAGATTGGCATCTGACATCCATCTTGTTGTTTGTGTTTGCTTTGTGAGGATGCAATTGTAAGACCATGTTGTTGGCATTTGTACTCCTATGATCATCCTTTGGAGGTTGGTATAAGTCCAGATAGATTGGCATCCGACATCCATGTTTTGTTTTGTTAAGTGAGATTGGAGTAAGTCCATTTATTGGCTTCCGATATCATTGTTTTGTTTTAGGAGATTGGTGTAAATCCATTCATTGGTATCCGGTATCCGCCTTTGTTTGTGAGATTGGTATAAGTCCATTGATGGCATCCGGTATCACCTTGCCTTTATTTTGCTTATTTGTTTTGTTGCCTCATTCCAAAGGACACACTTGAATCATCTTCTATATGATTTCAAGAGGTGAACCTCTAGGAAGTTTTACACTCCTTCATCCACACCCTTTTTATCTTAATATCCCTTTTCACTTGTTGACTTTTAAAACTTGTAAATATATGTTGTGCAAACATTCTCATCTCTTTTCAAATTAGAAACCTGGACCCTAAGTCCTTGACTTTTCAAACTTCACTTTTCATAACACTTCTTTGAATTGAACTCTAATCATACCTTGACCATATTTTGTGAATACTCATAATCAATTAACTTCACCCATTCAATTGTTTTGGCTTTGCCCATTTCTTAATCAAGTTTTCATACATTAGCCATAGGTTTCAATTACCATAGTGGTTGATGTAAATCTCACCTTGTCCTTAGTGATCGAACTGTAAGACTTCCGTACTGAAAACAGGGTTAACCCCTCTAGTACGTCGAAGCTTTTCTCACATGGTGGATTGTTGATTCGGGTTGAGTTTTCTCCCATTGGTAATGAAAAGCCTTAGAGCTTGTGTTTTAAAATGAACTCACACACTTTTGGAAATCTTTTAGCCGAACTACGGCGTTTTGATCCTTACCTTTGATGGAAGGTACGTAGGCAACGGGTTCATCCGTTCAAACACAAAAACAATAAAATTGTACATTCTTTTCTCATCTTCCCATTCATGTTTGCACAATATGTCATAAACAAATAAACTTTTTCTTATACAACAAGTGTGAAAAGAGGTTCCCTAGGAGTACCTAGGACGTGATGGGTGCCTAACACCTTCCCATTGCGTAATTTACCCCTTACCCAGATTCTCTGATCTTTTCATTAGTTTTCTATGTGTAAAACTTCTTAGGCTTTTGTTCGCTTTTTAGCCAGTCCTTTGGATAAATAAAAGTGCGGTGGCGACTCGATTCCTTGTATGCTTTGCTTATGGTTTAATCAATAAATCATATAGCGACGAATACACCGCTACAGAAAAGTGGCGACTCTGCTGGGGACAACATTAGACCTTCCCTGGTGGTATTGCCTACTTTTCACCCTTGTTGTATGATATTGTTTATGTGTTATTTGACATATTTTTGTACAATTTGGATAACTGTATTGATTGTAATGTTTGAATTGCTTGATATACAATTGCTGTTTGCTTTGGTGATCTCTGTGAGATGAGTTCTATACCCGAACTCGAGTGCACTCTAGGATAGGAGAATGGCATAGTCTTGTCGACTTGTGTGGAGTATTCCTTAACAAGTTGACTTGCGAGTCCATTCACTTGGTGGAGGTCATGTTGGATTAATAATGTCACACAAGTTATTTGTGGTTAGGCATTATTCTTTCAATCATGTGCCTTAGAAGCCAAGGACCTTAGTTTACCAAACCCATCTTGGCCTATTTTTTAGGACGTAGTGCGGAGGTCGTTCAGATGTCAGATCTGATGCGATTGTTACGCGATACTACACTCATAAGAGTCTCTCTTGAGAATATTTTTGGAATACGAGTATTCGTATATCCGATAATATCCGAAAGATGGGATGATGACTATGGGAACCTCTGGTAGAACATGTCTGGCAGGTTTAAACCATAGTACACTCCCTTTGGGTGGTTCCTAACCAGGACTCCATGCTCGTGACTCTCAGCAAACCCGTGATTCGTGGTTGAGTCGTTCAGACATCGTTAATATCAGTGGAACTTGGGCGTTGATAGGGTATAAACCATAATCTGCCAAAACGGATGATTGATATTAAGGATGTTCGAGCCGGTTCATGTACCGTTAATATCAATGGAACTTGGATGTTGATAAGGTGAAAACCTAAATCCACCAAAATGGATGATTGATATTAGGGATACTATGAGCTTTCCCACGACCTTTGTTTGGTGTGACTTGCTTGATCCTTGAGTGTGATTGTCGCATTCATGCATTCATCTGCACCCATATCATCAGATAAAAAGAAGTTTTTCAAGGAACTCAAAGGAGTTTATTTGCAAAAAATTTCAAACATGGGAAAAACCGGAAAAAAATTTCACCTGACATATCTGATGAGATATTCTCATATACGATCAAAATGTTAATATTTCAAAGTTTGCAAATAAAACCCTCGAGTTCCTTTGAAATAAAAACAAAGCATATGCACGAGCATTGCATGCATCATTTGCATAAGCAGGCGTCGTTCTCAGATTCTGGTCCTGTGGTCTGATCCCCGTGCTCTTCATTTATTTTGGAGACGCACTTCGCCGGTACTACACCAGAGCCAACCCTGCCAGATTGATGGATCATCCTGAGCAAGAGAATTGTGAACTCAGAGGAGGGATTTTCCAGACTAAGTGCTTTTGATGGATTTATTCTTGGTTAGCCATTTGTCTTCTTTCTCGTATATTGACGCTGAGGATGAAGTTGGAACTCCGTTCCAAGCTTTGTCTATTGATGAACCAATTGAGAAGAAGTCTCCTTCATTCACTTCCTACCGTGATGCGAAGCTGGCCATTGAATGTGGTGCAGTTGCTGGTTTGGGGAAGATGATTGAGCTTGAAGACAATAGATCCCGGGCTGGCATTGGCTATTCCTCTGGGGCATTCAACGAGCTAGGTTTGTGCAAGAGTGGAGGATTCATCCATGCTGATCAACCTGGAGAGGCTGCTGCTATCTTGGAAGAGGATGCAGAAAATCTGAACAATTTCATCATACCTGGTGGTGTCTGCCACAATTGGGTCACTGTAGATGTTCCTACAGTCATCCATAGATCAGAGTAATTGTTCACTTTGTTTAAAACCCTTCTCCCATGCCAAAAGGAGAAGTGATGACATTGTTGGCAGCATTTAATACAATGATGTTTTCATTCAATTAATGCATTGTTAAACATTTGTTTTTCCATTTGTTTTCACTTTTTTGCTTTTGCATGAAATCAGTGATCACAAAAAAAACCCATAAAAACAAGAATAAAAGCAATCATTTTTTATCTGCATAATGATTTGCTTGTTAACATTCTAAAGTTTTTCATTAACCAAAATCATTATGCAGGGATTTCTAAACCCATTGAACATAATGATCCAACGCCATCTCCCAATCTTGAATCCCTTGTATTCGAAGCAGAGGAAGATGATGGTGAAGGGGATTCCTGATGAGATTACCCGTCTTCTTGAGCACGAAAAGAAGCTCATTCAGCTGTATCATGAGAACCAGCAAAACAGTCAAACTGGGGCATTGCAAATGCAATCAAAAAAAAAAAAAAAAAAAAGAGGGTGAAAAAAAAAAAAAAATCAATCAAAAATCAGAATTTTTTTTTCAAAAAGAATAAAAGAAAAAGAAAAAGTATACCCTCAAGTCCCTAGTTGACTGATGCTGAATGGATTCAGAGTCGTTATAACCAGTTGAATCTGATTGAAGAGAAGCGATTGACTGCCATGTGCCATGGTCAGTTATATCAGCAAAGAATGAAGAAAGCATTCGATAAGAAGGTCAAGCCTCGTGTGTTCCGAGAAGGAGACCTCGTGCTCAAGAAAGTCTTGTCTTTCGTGCCCGATTCCAAGGGCAAGTGGACTCCGAACTACGAGGGTCCATATGTTGTTAAGAGAGCCTTTTCAGGCGGTGCTTTGATGCTTACAACAATGGATGGGGAGGATTTCACTCGTCCTGTGAATTCAGATGCAGTCAAGAAATACTTTGCCTAAAAAAAGTATATGCAAATGAAAAACAGAATAGCTCGCTAAGTTGAAAACCCGAAAGGGCGGCTTAGGCAAAAAATGAGCGTCTCGGTGGAGAACCCGCAAGGGTAATCCAGGCAAAAATTAGAGACTTGAAAAAAAGAGATATTTGCATCCTGCTAGATTGAGTACCTCACCCTGGGGCAATCTAGGCAAAAATTAGGGATTTGGCAAGTAACTGCATCCTGACAAGACTTTCTGTTCCGCAGCCGTCTTTTCGTCAGAGGTTCTCGATTCGTCGTCGACGGAAGCTTCTGATACATCGAGATTCAAATTGGTAGAGAAAGGATCATTATGTTAAATGTAGCCCTCTTCCAATATATATCACTGATTTCAAATTTGTACAGATCTATGGAGTCTTGCCATTTGCAGGCTACCATTCCATCAAATCAATTTGAGCTTTTATCCAATTATTTGCATTCTTATTTGTTTCAATTCAACAAATGTTTTGCATGTTTTAATTGATAAAATGTCATTGTTTTAAACAAATAAAATTTTCAAAATTTTTGTTTTAAACAAAGTGAACATTCACAATGATGAAAGGATACTTAAGGATTTCTCAGTGCTCTCCCAAGGGTGGCATGATCTCCGACAGGTAAGACATTGGTTCATATTCCTGACATTGGTTGTATCCTCTTTATCCTGCTTTATTGTTGGGGTTGTTCCCCAAGCAGAGCTCTTGTTGGGGTTGTTCCCTAAGCAGAGGTGGTTGTTGAAGAATTCGTTTTCTTCTCCAGCAGTATTCTCTCCCAGCATGGGTGTTTCCCAGTTGGAAGCTTCGGTAGTGGGTGGTTTGAGACCCCGGTACCCTATCACTCTCCCCAGTGCGATCGCCAGTGGAGTTGTTGTTTCTCTCCTCAGCATGGTTGCTTTATTTTTGAAGATTCAGCGGTTGGTGGATTGATATCCCGGTACTTTACCGCTTTCCCCAGCATTATCGCAAGCAGGGTTGTTGCTGTCTTTCCTCAGCACAGTCGCTAGTGGGATCTGTGATATATCCCCAGAGCAGAGCGATTGTGGAAGACGTTGTTTTTCCTCCAGCAGTACCCTTTTTCCCGGCAAAGTCGCTAGCAGAGTTATCGCTATGTCTCTCCATCAGAGCACTTGTTGAGGTTTTCACCTCTTATCGTCCTTCAGCAGAGCAGTGTTTATTCCCTCCTCAGCAGTTGTGGATGTTGTTCCTCAGAAGAGTCAGCATTTGGTGGTTGATCCCTAGCTCTCTTCCGTATCCCTCAGTGGATTCTTCAACGGATCTCCCCAGGAGACGTCAGTGAATTTGTGGTTTGGTGGATCGTGTATTTGTGCAAAATCCCCAATAGAATGGGTATTCCTTAATAGAGTCAGGATTGCATCTGAGTATTCCCCTCCGAATCTCCGCCAGAGTTGAAACCTCTGTTCCCCCAGTAAGGTTGGTTGGTAATCTATCATATATAGATTTGGTTGATCTCCTGTTGCTTTTGATCCCCAGTAGAGTGGCTTGTTGCAGAATCTACATGTGTGATCTTTTCTTCCTCCTGAGTGGGTTGTTCCCCAATGGAATGGATATTTGTATCATCCCCAAGTAGAGTTGCTTGTGCAGTTGAATTCTATGTGGATGATCTGTTCTCCCTCAGTGGGTTGTTCCCCAGTGGAGTTATGTAGAGTTGCTGTCATAGCAGTGAGCTCTTGTTCCCCTGCAGATATTTTGGGATTTATCCCATTCCCCAACAGATTTGTCTTTGTGGCCGTTGTTGCCTGTTGTGACTTTCTGTACTCCAGTTGGGATGTTTGTTGATCCATCACTCAGAGATTTTCTGATATCTCCGATCTTTTGCCTCCCCGCAGATCTTTGCTTTTCAGCTTGAAGATCTCCAGCAGATTGGCTTTCCAGTTGGACCTCCTTGGTTCTCCCTGGAAGTATAGTACCAGATGTTTGATTCCTGGTCCTGTTTGTGTTAGAATTGTCTGTTTTGTCAGCATTCATCAAACATAAATCACGCATATTCATGCATACTCATAAACATTCAGATATTCATGTTGCATTTTTTTGCCATATATCTTTTGTTTGTTGTTCCCTTCTTGGTGATATAGATCTCCTTTATAGATCTCCCAAAGCAGATGTCAGGTGTTTAATCTCTCAAAATAGAGTCAGCCCTTAAAGCAGAAAGTGTCTATCCTTTCCTGCCATTTCCCCACTGAGATACATCCTCGTGGATGACGGTTGTTTCCGTTCCCTCCCAACGCACACTGGGACGGGTTTTCCCTTTTGAGTTATATCCTCATCAGGACGAGTCTGGATTCAGTCCGCCTTTTTGGTTCGATCCTAAATTGGCCTTTTTCAACTGTCTCTTGCGCTTCACTATGGCATAAATGAATAGTTGCTTACAAACCGGCGCTCATTCATCTTATCCTCAGTGGAACTTTTGGCCTTCCGCCTACAAACCAGCGGTCGTAAGTCCTATCTTTGCGGTTTTCTACCTATGAACCGGTAGTTATAAACCCTGTTTTTCTCCCCTAGCGGAGTTAACTTTTGTTGTTCATCCCAACCGATGACAGTTCCCTTTCTGTGGTTTTCTATCTAACTTTTGGTAGATGTAATCCCCTCTTTGTGGTTATCTTCATCTAGTATTCGATGTTGATTTTCCTTCGCTTGGATGAGTTGCTTGAATAAACACTCATATCCCCAGCAAGTCTTTTGTGGATAATTGCCGTATGCTAGCAATTTTATCCCCAGCGGGTCCCTTCACCGTTTGTCAGTGATTGTGTTCCCCGGATCATTGATTTTCATCAATGTATCTCCGGCGAGTCTTCTTTCATTTACCCTCTTGTTGGTAATGTCTGTTGCTCCCTTTGATTGGTCATCTTTATATACCTAGTTTGGTATCCCGATGCCTCTCATTTCGGATTTTTATCCTATAAACAACCTACAACCCGGTTAAGGATAATCTTCCTCTCGAGGTTATTATTCACGTTTTGACGGCTATGAATAATATATCTCATTCACTCTTCAGTCGAAGCCTTTTGTGTTTCCCCGGTCGAGTAAGATTCGTGTTTTCCTTTGCGGAATCGAATATTTGTTGGATAATTGCCGGATGCTTGCAATTTATCCCTTTGAGTTGTCTTTCGTTTACCCGGATGCTTGGTATCGATGGTCTCTCTTTTTGGTTAGTCACCTATTATATGCCCTAACCGGTATCTCTGGTGTCTCTTCCTTCTCGAGGTTATTATTCACGTTTTGACGGCTATGAATAATATGTCTCATGCGCTCTTTGGTTGGAATCCTTTGTTGATTTTCCCCGGTCGAGTAAGATTCGTTTTTTCCTTTGCGGAATCGAATATTTGTTGTTGGATAATTG
This sequence comes from Lathyrus oleraceus, assembly GCF_024323335.1. NCBI lineage: Eukaryota > Viridiplantae > Streptophyta > Magnoliopsida > Fabales > Fabaceae > Lathyrus > Lathyrus oleraceus. The sequence continues at coordinate 465,560,042 of NC_066584.1, read as the reverse complement.
CCGGATGCTTGCAATTTATCCCTTTGAGCTGTTTTCGTTTACCCGTATGCTTGGTATCGATGGTCTCTCTTTTTGGTTAGTCACCTATTATATGCCCTAACCGGTATCTCTGGTGTCTCTTCCTTCTCGAGGTTATTATTCACGTTTTGACGGCTATGAATAATATGTCTCATGCGCTCTTTGGTTGGAATCCTTTGTTGATCTTCCCCAGTCGAGTAAGATTCGTATTCCTTGTGGAATCGAATATCCATCCTATAAACAAGTCTGCTTTTCTAGCTTTCTTCAGGGTGATGAGTGTCTTGGAACACAAACCAATTCACGATTTCGGATTTTTATCCTATAAACAACCTACAACCCGGTTCAGGATAATCTTCCTTTTGAGTATACTATCCACGTTCTGACGGTAATGGATGTTATATCTCCTTCACTCTTGGGTCAATCTTTTGATTGTTTTCTCCGCAGAGTAAGATTCGTATTCCTTGTGGAATCGAATATCCATCCTATAAACAAGTCTGCTTTTCTAGCTTTCTTCAGGGTGGTGAGTGTTTTGGAACACAAACCAATTCACGATTTCGGATTTTTATCCTATAAACAACCTACAACCCGGTTCAGGATAATCTTCCTTTTGAGTATTTTATCCACGTTCTGACGGCTATGGATATTATATCTCGTTCGCTCTTGGGTCAATCTTTTGATTGTTTTCTCCGCAGAGTAAGATTCGTATTCCTTGTGGAATCGAATATCCATCCTATAAACAGTATTGCTGTTCTAGCTTTCTTCAGGGTGATGAGTGTTTTGGAACACAAACCAATTCACATTTTCGGATTTTTATCCTATAATCAACCTACAACCCGGTTCAGGATAATCTTCCATGCGAGGTTATTATCTACGTTTTGACGGCTATAGATAATATATCTCATGCACTCTTTTGTCGAATCCTTTGTTTGTTTCCCCAATTGAGTAAGATTTGCATTCTTTACAGAATCAAATATCCATCCTATAAACAGGATTGTTGTTCTAGCTTTCTTCAGGATGATGAGTGTTTTGGAACACACACCAATTCACGCCTTGGTCGGTCACCTGTTACATACCTACAACCCGGTATCCTTGGTGTTTCCTTCCCGTCTGCTCCCTATTATGACCTTGGTCCCCTGTGGAGTCAGATTTTCCTGAGTTGATGTACCTTTTTTCAGGTCTTTCTCAGATGTTTGGATTGATTGATATCTCTCACCCGTATACCGGTCTTAGATATTCATTCTTCCTGAGTTTGTTACTCACTAACCGGTAACATCTCATCCTTTGGCTTCCCCTGGAAAGTCTTTTCTAGATTTCCCCAACGGAGTTGTGTTTCTATTTGTGTTGCTGTATTGGCGTTCTCCCCAGTACATGCATTGTGTGAGTCAGCTTGAGTCGTTCCAATGGAGTGTTTTCCTTTGGAATTGCTTCTTCTCCCCAGTTTGAGTCCTTTACTTCCCCAGTAAAGTCTCCAGTCTGTTGTTTTGTCTTTCCCTAATTCAGAGTCGTGTCCTGCTCACGCATTCTTTTTCTTTCTATCCCCAATAAGAATCCCCATGAGAGTCTTGTTAATGTCTCCGTTCCTGGTGAGTGAATTACTCCGATGGATCGTCTTTTCTCCTTTGTGAACTATATCCCCACAGAGTTTGTGTCTTTTGCATGCATACATCTGCATCATGAGGTCTCTTAGGGACCAAAATTTCTCTCATTACTGTTATTTAAGCCCATTCTACCGCGTCAAGATGAAGATTTCTAAACTTCACTTCTACGGCTAGAATGACCTTAAATAGGGGCATCTATAAGACCCCAATTTTGGCCCTAAGATCCCTCATCATATCATATCAGTGCCTCAAGGATCATTGTGCACCTTGCCTTCTTTCTTGTGAGTGGGTTGTCTTTTGAGAGTGGTTTCTTGATCACCAAGCATGTTTTGCATTTGTATATCATTGCTTTTCATTTGTTTACTAACCAAAAGTACAAAAATATTGTCATCTAACATTGTTACTTGCAGATGAAGCAACCATTAGGTCAAGCCAGTCAAAGGCATTCATTGAGCCATAGATGGTGGCCATTCTGAAGAATTTGGGCACCATGATCATTCATCAAGAGTTCATATGAGTTGTGATATCATTTGGAATCAAGATCTCAAGTGGTAGAGGTTTGAAATTCATCAAAGCATTGTTCAGTCAACCAAAACCCTAGCAAAGTCAACTATGGTCAACTGTGCATTTAATCAGGGATTTGATGGTGGGAAATGGTTGGAAAGGTCTCATTCATGTCCATACAAGCCTCATATAACATTTCAAAGATCATCATTGAAGGATTTGAGGTCAGACAAAAAGTTTCTAAAAATAGTAAGTGACCTGTAATTTCAAACTGCCAAAAATGGAAAGGTCTTCTCCTCAACTTTACATCATCAAGCAAGCTTCAAATAAAATTTTGTCCAACATGAAAGTTGAAGAACTTGCTCTCACCTTTCCAAAATGTCCAAGAACATCCATTTCTCATTTATGGTTGGCAAGTTATGATCAAATCATTGTCAAGAAATTTTGAACTTCAACAAGGCATAACTTTCACACCATTTGGCCAAATTGAGTGGGGTTTCTTGCTACAATATCCATTTGACATGCTCTATCATAATCATTCATCATATTTCATCAAAAATCATCACACAAAAAGTGCATTTTTCAAGTGACTTCATTTGAATTTTGGTGGGAAAAAAGGTGATTTTGAAAAGTACACATAATTTTCATGCCAAACCAATTGCCATTGCCTCAAAATAGAATTTGTGACTTGCTGCAAGTGAAATTTTACTGTTCCATTGGTTGCATATGCATAAGGGCATTTTTGCCAAATTCCATTAACATGCCAATTTCACAAATCCAATTCATTTTGCCTAATCATGTTTAACAAGTGTGATTAACAGGTGGTATAAAGCACTAATCCTAACAGAATTCTGAATGATCAATTCACAATCTCAGATCCAAACTCAAAATCTCTCAAATTCTCTCAAATTTGCTCAAACTTTTTTCAACTTTTCCATCGAAATTCTTGATTCTTTTTGCTTGTTCTTGTGGTAATCATCATCTACAAGAAGGATTGAATATCTGTTGAAGCAAAGATTGGAGAATTCTTGAAGATTTGCAACTGTTGAAACTTGAGCATTCACATGGCATTTGGAGTTTTCTTCGAATCTGAGCATTGTTGAGCTAAAGCACCTCATTCATTCATCTTCCTCTTCATCATTGAGCATCTGTTTTGACAATTGGAGCCTTGAAACACACGAATCAGCTGCTGCATCTTCAAAGAGGTAAGAACTCGACCACTCCATTTCTTGCAATTATTATATGGCTTTTGTAGATCTTAGCATGTAGATCATTCTGCACTTTAGATCGTTTGATTTCATTGAGTTTTGAGGAAGTTATGCTGTTTTGAACCTATGCATGGGAAATTTGTTTTAGCTCGATCCGTTTGTGTTAGCTTGAATTAATTGAAAATGATGCTGGATTGTTGATGTATGAAGTGAGAGGTTTCGATTGATATATGGCTTGATGATTTATGTGCATGTTGGTTCATGTTGATGATGAACACGATGAGTTCATGAAGAACCCTAGGGTTTGCATTTCCAGGCTGCTTTTGATCCCCTCCCCCGCGTTTCTGCATGCATTTTTCTGTTTTTCTCACATCGAGTGGTCCACTTGTCGCGATATCATTGGGCTGCGTTTCCTTTTAATGAAACGCAGCGTTTCATCCATGGCGCCAGATTTCAAATTGTCTGATTAATTACAAAAATGCCATGCGCTTCATTTAAATCATTTTCCAACTAAATTTTTATTTCATTTCATGATCAATCTTCAAAAAATCATAAATCACTCAATAATAATCCAAATCATATGAGGTTTTTTATGCCGTGATCCTTGTAATGTCCTTTATTTTTTGATGATTTTTAATGAATTTGTGCACGGTTGAAAAAAATAATTGCCTAGGGTTTGTTCATATATGTCAATTCTTGCACATTGCTTACCATTTTGTTTGTGAAATCATGATGGTTGATCCAAAATTCCTGAAATTTTATATGCATGATCTAGACATCTTAAGTGATCTTTTGGTATATGGTTTGCTATTTTTGCCTTCCTGGATTGTGAGATATGATGTGATCTTTGGAGGTGTGACAATGTATGTTACACCATTTCTTGTTCATGTTCTTGATTTTCTTTACCATGCTTATGCTATGCCAATTGCTCTGGATTTTTGCATGTTGATACTTATGGATGTTAAGTTTGCTTATGATTTTTCCTGGGATTTTTGAATGCATTTTCAATTTGTTTGAGAATTTCTCCCCTGTTTGACCAATTGTGAACCTTTTGTGAGTCATGATATCATATGATTTATGAAATCCTTGGTGTTTATTGGATGAATTTGAAATTTGGCATGTGCATTATAGACATCTTGAAGGTTGCCATGGCTTTGATTTCATTCATTTATCATGTTTGGTTTCTGTTTTATGCTTACTTGAAGTTGATGCTTGATTTGTGGTCTTGTATGAGCTTGTTTGAACATGCTTTGACTTGTTGATTTTAATTGACTTGCTTCCCTTTATCCAAATGCCATGAAATTTGTTGTGTTGCTCATTGAATGTGTTCTGTTTAAGCATGATTTTTATTGGAATTTATTGAGCCATTTTGGTATTGATATGCTTGTGTTCATGCTGTTTACATCATTGAGTTCTCAACTTGCCTAGTTTGACATGATTTGCTTATGAAATGGAATTGGTGAATAGTTTTGATATGAGACCAATTGGACTTTGTTCTTATTTGATTAATCTTGATTTTGGTCAACTTTCATGTTCTGTTTTAAATTTTTTCTCCTCCTTTGACCCTAGGCTTTGGCCTAAGGGTTTACTTCTCACATTTGAGTTTGATTTTCAGGTTGAAGAAGCAATTGCTTTAAGGAGATTAATTCAAGTTGATTGAGTTTGGTTTATTTGATTGTCATGGACTAACTTGGTTTGTTTTGTAGGATGCTAGCTCATTTGCTTTGAGTTTGTGCTTTGCACATGTGATTGATTGTGTTGACTGTTGGTTCTTATCTTGTCTGTTTTGACTTTGTGATTGGTGTACTGATTATATTTGATTGATTTCAGGTACATTAGTTGCTATAGTTCCTTTGTGAACTTGCTATTGCTTTGCTTGATAGCATTAGCATTGAGGTAGAATCTCTTGTCTCCATGTAGTCTGGAAGACCTGGCTTGTTACTTGGCCAGGCACCTGTCTGAAGTCCTCCTTAAGAGGCAATGTTTGTGATTGTTTACCTTTGTCCCCAAGCAGGTAAAGTCCTTTTAATAAGGCAATTGGTAGACAAAAGAGATGTGTAATCCATCTCCTACTATTCTGTGTGTCACTCACCTTGCTCACACCACATGTGTTGATGCATAGTGAGTAAAAACCCAAGATCTATCGAGTCATTAACTTGTGGAGAGAGTTCCTACTTTCTGAACTCCCACACCTTCTGATATTCAATGCTCTCCCTGACCAGGGATAAGAGCAATGAGGCACACCCCTCATATCCTTTCATCTGGTTCACCTTGGCTCTCAATGTCAAGGTTAAGAGAAACGCTTACCCTATTCCAGTTGACTTCATAGTCTAACCCTTTGCTTGAGCCAAAATTGTGTGTATATAGAGTGTGCTAAATGACTTTGTTTGATTGATTGCTTACTTCATCTGTACATGTTTGCTTGCATACCTTTGTGCACTTATCATCATTAATGGTTCATTATTGCATGATCATCATTTCATATCTTTGTGATTTGTTTGAATTTGCCCATTGAGGAATCAGCTATAAGTCCATTCTTTGGCTTCTGTTCCTAGGATTTGGAAGGGATTGAGTGTAAGACCATTTCATTGGCCACTTATGTCCTCTTTGCTTAATGCTTTTATCTTGTTTGTTGTATGTGAGGATACAATTGTAAGACCATGTTGTTGGCATTTGTACTCCCATGATCATCTGTTGGAGATTAGAGTAAGCCCAGATAGATTGGCATCTGACATCCATCTTGTTGTTTGTGTTTGCTTTGTGAGGATGCAATTGTAAGACCATGTTGTTGGCATTTGTACTCCTATGATCATCCTTTGGAGGTTGGTATAAGTCCAGATAGATTGGCATCCGACATCCATGTTTTGTTTTGTTAAGTGAGATTGGAGTAAGTCCATTTATTGGCTTCCGGTATCATTGTTTTGTTTTAGGAGATTGGTGTAAATCCATTCATTGGTATCCGGTATCCGCCTTTGTTTGTGAGATTGGTATAAGTCCATTGATGGCATCCGGTATCACCTTGCCTTTATTTTGCTTATTTGTTTTGTTGCCTCATTCCAAAGGACACACTTGAATCATCTTCTATATGATTTCAAGAGGTGAACCTCTAGGAAGTTTTACACTCCTTCATCCACACCCTTTTTATCTTAATATCCCTTTTCACTTGTTGACTTTTAAAACTTGTAAATATATGTTGTGCAAACATTCTCATCTCTTTTCAAATTAGAAACCTGGACCCTAAGTCCTTGACTTTTCAAACTTCACTTTTCATAACACTTCTTTGAATTGAACTCTAATCATACCTTGACCATATTTTGTGAATACTCATAATCAATTAACTTCACCCATTCAATTGTTTTAGCTTTGCCCATTTCTTAATCAAGTTTTCATACATTAGCCATAGGTTTCAATTACCATAGTGGTTGATGTAAATCTCACCTTGTCCTTAGTGATCGAACTGTAAGACTTCCGTACTGAAAACAGGGTTAACCCCTCTAGTACGTCGAAGCTTTTCTCACATGGTGGATTGTTGATTCAGGTTGAGTTTTCTCCCATTGGTAATGAAAAGCCTTAGAGCTTGTGTTTTAAAATGAACTCACACACTTTTGGAAATCTTTTAGCCGAACTACGGCGTTTTGATCCTTACCTTTGATGGAAGGTACGTAGGCAACGGGTTCATCCGTTCAAACACAAAAACAATAAAATTGTACATTCTTTTCTCATCTTCCCATTCATGTTTGCACAATATGTCATAAACAAATAAACTTTTTCTTATACAACAAGTGTGAAAAGAGGTTCCCTAGGAGTACCTAGGACGTGATGGGTGCCTAACACCTTCCCATTGCGTAATTTACCCCTTACCCAGATTCTCTGATCTTTTCATTGGTTTTCTATGTGTAAAACTTCTTAGGCTTTTGTTCGCTTTTTAGCCAGTCCTTTGGATAAATAAAAGTGCGGTGGCGACTCGATTCCTTGTATGCTTTGCTCATGGTTTAATCAATAAATCATATAGCGACGAATACACCGCTACATAAGGGATTTTAGGTCAGTCCACACAAGGGATGACAACCATATAATTGATAAAATATAAATGCTAGACTCAGACTCTCTGGGGATCTGAGGATGGAGGTATACACATCTCCAAAAGATCAAGGCCAAAACTTCAGACTCCCTGGGGACTTGATGATGTATCACCCTTCTCTGTGCTCGCTGAGGAGACAACCTGGAAGATGATGAAGAGAAAAACAAAAATGCTAGGAATATGAACAAATGTCTTACCCTTTTGGAAATCGTACTATCCTTGGGAGAGCACTGAATACGTTCCACATATCTTTTTGATCACCGTGAATGTTTACTTTGTTTAAAACAGTTTATATAAAAACTTTATTTAAAACAATGATATTTATCAATTAAAACATGCAAACATTTGGTAAGAAGAAAAAAGTGAGAGTGTCGAGAATTGGATAAAGGCTCAAAATTATTTGATAGAATGGTAGTCTGCAAATGGCGAGACTCCATGGATCTTTACAAATTTGAAACTGGTGATATATATTGGAAAAAAGGACTACATTGAACATAATGACCATTTCTCCACCAACTCCGAATCCAATGTATTTGAAGCTTCAGTTGACGATGACTGAGCGAGAATCTTTGACAGACGACAACTTGTAGAACAAAGTCTTGTCAGGATGCAGTTACTTACCAAAATCCCTAATTTTTTGCCTAGATTTCCCCAAGGTGAGGTACTCAATCTAGCGGGATGTATATATTCATTTTTTTGTGTCTCTAACTTTTGCCTGGACCGCCATTTCAGGTTTTCAATCCACCGAGACGCTCATTTTTGCCTAAGCCACCCTTTCGGGTTTTCAACTTAGCGAGCTATTATGTTTTTATTATTTTAGGCGAAGTATTTCTTGACTGCATCTGAATTCACGGGACGAGTGAAATCCTCCCCATCCATAGTTGTAAGTATCAAAGCATCGCCTGAAAAGGCTCTCTTAACAACGTATGGACCCTCATAGTTTGGAGTCCACTTGCCCCTGGAATCGGGCACGAAAGATAAGACTTTCTTCAGCACGAGGTCACCTTCCCGAAACCCATGAGGCTTGACCTTCTTATCAAAGGCTTTCTTCATCCTTTGCTGATATAACTGACCATGGCACATGGCAGTTAATCTTTTCTCTTCAATCAAATTCAGCTGGTCATAACGACTCTGAACCCATTCAACTTCAGTCAACTTGGCTTCCATCAATACTCTTATTGATGGGATCTCAACCTCCATGGGGAGCACAACCTCCATACCGTATACAAGAGAGAAAGGGGTTTCCCCTGTTGAAGTGCGGACATATGTACGATATCCATGCAAGGAGAATGGCAACATCTCATGCCAATCTTTGTACGTAACAACCATCTTTTGGATAATCTTCTTGATGTTTTTGTTAGAGGCTTCAACAGCCCCATTCATCTTGGGTCTATAGGGAGAAGAATTATGACGTGCAATCTTGAACTCGCTACACAGCTCTTTCATCATCTTATTGTTCAAGTTAGATCCATTATCAGTAATGATCTTGTATGGCACACCATAATGGCATATGAGTTGATTCTTGATAAACTTCACAACCACCTGCCTGGTCACGTTTGCATACGATGCAAGTTCTACCCACTTGGTGAAGTAATCAATTGCTACGAGAATAAAATGGTGATCGTTCGACGCCTTTGGCTCTATCATGCCAATCATGTCAATCCCCCACATGGAGAAAGGCCATGGTGATGAAATAAATGTTTAGAAGTGTCGGGGGAATATGAATCTTATCCGCATAGATCTGACACTTGTGGCATTTCTTCACATACTTGCAGTAGTCAGACTCCATTGTCAGCCAATAGTAGCCTGCTCTCAATATCTTCTTTGCCATGGCATGTCCATTGGAATGAGTACCAAATGAACCCTCATGGACTTCAGTCATTAACAGGTCTGCTTCGTGTCTATCCACGCATCTGAGCAAGACCATGTCAAAATTCCTCTTATAAAGCACATCGCCATTGAGGTAGAAACTTCCAGATAATCTCCTCAAAGTCTTCCAGGCGGGTAAATCTGACTTTCAAGAAAACATTTGATGTCATAATACCATGGCTTATCATCTTTCACCTCTTCAACTGCAAATACATGAGCTGGTCTATCCAATCGCATCACAGTGATATTGGGAACTTCATTCCAGAACTTCACCATAATCATCGAAGCAAGCGTAGCAAGAGCATCTGCCATCCGATTCTCATCTCGAGGAATATGATGGAAGTCAACCTCAGTAAAGAATGTTGAAATCCTCCTCGCATAATCTCTATATGGGATGAGGCCAGACTGATTCGTCTCCCATTCACCCTTAATCTGATTAACGACAAGGGTCGAATCACCATAAACATCAAGATGTTTGATCCTAAGATCAATACACTCTTCTAAACCTATAATACAAGCCTCATATTCCGCCATATTGTTCGTGCATTTGAAAGTTAGCCTTGCTGTAAAAGGAAAATGTGTGCCCTGAGGAGTAATAATCACTGCCCCAATACCATTTCCATACTGATTAAAAACGCCATCGAATACCATGCTCCACCGGGAACCAGGCTCTGGCCCTTCATCGAGCGTAGGCTCATCGCAATCTTTCATCTTCAAATACAGAATCTCCTCATCTGGGAAGTCATACTGAACATACTGATAATCCTCAATTGGTTGATGTGCCAAGTGGTTAGCCAAGATACTACCTTTAATAGCTTTCTGAGCTCGATACTCAATATCATACTCAGACAACAGCATCTGCCAACGGGCAATCCTCCCAATTAAAGCAGGCTTCTCAAAGATATACTTGATTGGATCCATTTTGGATATCAACCAAGTCGTATGATTTAACATATACTAGCGTAAACTCTTAGCGGCCCAAGCCAAAGCACATCATGTTTTCTCAAGCATTGAGTATCGAGACTCACAATCAGTGAACTTCTTACTCAGATAGTATATAGCATACTCTTTCTTCCCTGATTCATCTTGCTGACCCAATATCCAACCCATAGAGTCTTCAAGAACGGTCAAGTACATAATCAACGGTCTCCCCTCAACAGGCGGAGACAGAATCGGAGGCTCGGACAGACACTCTTTGATACTGTCAAAGGCCTTCTGGCAATCCTCAGTCCAATCATGACGCTGATCTTTCCGGAGGAGCTTGAATATTGGCGCACATGTGGAAGACATGTGGGATATAAATCTGGAAATGTAATTCAAGCGGCCAAGAAAACCTTGGACTTGCTTCTCAGTTTCGGGAGCAGGCATCTCTTGTATTGCTTTGACCTTGGCAGGATCAACTTCAATACCTCTTTCACTGACAATAAAGCCCAATAACTTGCCGGAACGGACTCTAAATGTACACTTGTTCGGATTCAGGCGGAGTTTGTATTTCCTCAAACGCTAAAAAAGCTTCAACAAGTGCTCTACATGTTCAACTTCCGTTCTCGACTTTGCAATCATATCATCAACATATACCTCGATCTCCTTGTGCATCATATCATGAAACAAGGTAGTCATAGCACGTTGATATGTAGCTCCGGCGTTCTTCAAACCGAAGGGCATCACTCGATAACAGAATGTTCCCCAAGGTGTGATAAATGTTGTCTTCTCCATATCTTCGGGTGCCATTTTAATTTGGTTATAACCGGAAAATCCGTCCATGAATGAGAAGACATTGAATTTAGCTGTATTATCTACCAACATATCAATATGTGGTAATGGAAAATCATCTTTCAGACTAGCTTTATTTAAGTCTCTATAGTCCACACACATTCGGACTTTTCCATCTTTCTTAGGCACAAGCACAATATTGGCCCCTCATTGAGGATATGTAGAAGTCACCAGAAACCCCGCATCACTTTGCTTCTGAACTTCTTCTTTAATCTTCACTGCCATATCAGGATGAGTTCTTCTGAGCTTCTGCTTCACAGGCACACACTCAAGTTTCAAAGGCAGAAAATGTTGCACGATATCAGTGTCTAGACCAGGCATGTCTTCATATGACCAGGCAAAGACGTCGACATATTCTCGTAGCAACTCAATCAACCCCTTCTTCACAGATTCTTCCAGGAGTTCCCCAATCTTCACTTCGCGGACACAATCTTCAGACCCCAAGTTGACTATTTCCAGATTCTTGAGATGCGGCTGAATGATCTTCTCTTCATGCTCAAGCAGATGGGTAATCTCATCAGGAATCTCTTCAACATCATCTTCTTCGGCCTCAAATACAGGGAACTCAAAGTTGGGAGATGGTGTTGGATCATTATGTTCAATGGGTCTGATCAACCTGCATAATGATTTTGGATATAAAAGAGATTTTAGATTTCAAATAAGGCAAATCATTATGCAGATGAAAAGATTGAGTTTATTCTCTTTTTAGGGTTTTTTAGTGCTCACCAATTTCATGCAAAAAAGAAAAAAGGGAAAATAATTTTGAAAAATAAACATTTAACATGTAATTATTGAATGAATATCATTGTATTAATGTGCCGACAATGTCATCACTTCTCCTTTGGGCATGGGAGAAGGGTTTTTAAACAAAAGTGAACACATTACATGGACTTATGGACAACTGTTGGAACATCAATAACGAACCAATTATTTCAGACTCCTCCAGGGATGACAAAGTTTCCCGAATCTTCCTCTGCATCATCTTCCACTATAGCAGCAGCCTCTTGGTCTTCGACCGTGTGGATGAAACCTCCACTCTGGAACATCCCATGCTCGTTGAAAGTGCCTGAAGAATACCATATGCCAACCCGAGATTTATTATCTTCCAGCTTAATCATTTGTCCTAAACCAGTAGTTGCACCATGCTCAATGGCCAACTTCGCATCATTGTAGGACGCAAATGAAAAAGGTCCTTTCCTTGAAGGCTCAACAATAAATAAGGCTTGGAACTAAGTTCCAACCTCATTCTCAACATCTATGTAGGAAAAGGAAGACAAATGGCTAACCCAGAGAGCCTTCTCTCCCCCTATCCCCACCAACTTCTTATTCTTGACGAATTTCAACTTTTGGTGTAGGGTGGATGTCACGGCGCCTGCCTCGTGAATCCAAGGTTTTCCAAGCAAGCAACTATATGATGGGTGGATGTCCATGACCTGGAAAGTGATATGGAAATCACTAGGTCTGATCTTGATTGGGAGTTCAACCTCACCAATCACAGTTTTCCTGGACCCATCAAAAGCCTTGACTACCACTCCACTCTGCCTCATGGGAGGCCCCTGATATGAAAGTTTGGCCAGAGTGGATTTTGGCAACACATTTAGCGATGATCCTATGTCTACCAGCACATTAGATAAGGCATCATCCTTGCAGTTCATGGAAATGTGTAGAGCCAAATTGTGGTCTTTTCCCTCTTCGGGAAGATCAACATCGCAAAAGCTCAAATTGTTATAAGCAGTTATGTTTGCAACAATGCTATCAAACTGTTCAATTGTGACATCGTGATCCACGTATGCCACGTCCAACACCCTCTGCAAAGCTTCGCGGTGTGGCTCAGGATTCATCAGTAAAGATAGGACAGATATCTTTGATGGAGTTTGAAGCAGCTGATCAACAACATTATACTCACTCCTCTTGATGAGCCTCAGCATCTCATCACAGTCCTCTTTCAGAATGCCATGCTGGCCAACAGGGACAGGAGCTTTAGGAGATTTATCAACAACAAGTGTCGGATTCAGAGAAGGAGAAGAAGTCCCCAAAGGACTGGCAGAATTATCAGCAACTCTTCCCATGTCATCTTAGGGTTTCGGCGACGCCGAGAAAACACGACCACTATGGGTCACACCACTGACATCTGATATACTCACAACAGAAGTGGAGGGCAACAACACCTCCTTCCCATCTTCCAACGCAACTGCATTATATCTGTAGGGAACAACTCTATCTGAGGAGTACGGGACAGGGCCCGCTGGCTTGATGATAAGAGATGGAGAAACCGTCTTCTTACTTGCATCATATCTGATAACAACAGGTTCAGGTATTCTGAAAACAGGGGATATAACATTCACTTCATCCTCATCACGATTCTGAAGTATCTCGATCACACCCTGATCCAGTATGTCTTGGATGTCCTTCCCAACTTGGTGGCATCCTCTCTCGTTGACAGTGTACACTCGGCATCTGTCATGGTCATGGTCGTAATGACTGTATCCACATAATAGTCTGTACATCTCGACCAACGATTTCCTGATATGACCGACATACAGGACTTTATATTTGCTAGGGTAACCCTGGACCATGTTCATAGCAGATTTCCCATGCTCGGGCAATGAGTTCTTCTTGACATTTGGACCTACGTCCTCGAAAAACAAGATCTCACTTCTAACAAGGTCCTGAACCTTGGTCTTCAGGGGATAACAGTTCTCCACATCATGTCCGGGAGCACCGGAATGATAAACACAGTGAACCTCAGGCTTGTACCACCAATGAGGATTGGTCGGTACAGCAGGTGGGTCACGTGGAGTGATCAACTTTCTATCTATCAGCGATGGATAGAGCTCAGCATAGGTCATTGGAATTGGATCGAAAGTGACCCTCTTCCTATCATAGCTAGTATTGGTATTGTTGTTGTTTCGAGGCTGGTAGGCCTGCTGTTGTGGATGATGTTGTTGTTGTTGATATTGTTGATTTTGCGGTTGTTGTTGATAATGTTGAGCTTCCCTGAAGGTAGGTGCTATATGAGCCACCTGATGTTGGTTACTGGCAGGGCGAACAGTCTTCCTCTTCACAGAGGGTCTTCTTTTAGTATGGGAAGACACGACATGTGCCTCTCCCTCATTCTTCTTTGCAAAAGCCCCATAACGCTTTGCAGAAGAGCCTTCATCTCTAGTTAGACGTCCTTCACAGACTCCTTCCTCTAGCCTCATCCCCATGTTCACCATTTCGGTGAAGTCCGAGGGATTACTATCTATCATCCTCTCGTAATAGAATGAACTCAAGGTCTTCAGAAAGATCTTGGTCATTTCCTTCTCTTCGAGTGAGGGCACAATCTGTGCGGCCAATTCACGCCACATCTGAGCGTACTCCTTGAACGTTTCCTTCTCCTTCTGGGACATAGCCCTTATTTGATCCCTATCGGGAGCCATATCAACATTGTACTTGTACTACTTGACGAAAGCTTCGCCAAGGTCGTTGAAGGAGCAGATGTTCGCACTATCCAGACCCATATACCATCTGAGTGCGGCACCGGACAGGCTGTCCTGGAAATAGTGGATGAGGAGTTGATCATTGTCAGTCTGGGTTGACATCTTGCTGTCATACGGTGAACTGACTTTTTGTGTTTTGCTTTGGAAAGCAAATGTCGCGGATAGCAAGAGTCGCCACCGACTTTTCTTTTATCCAATAAGGAAAGGTGGAAAAAAACAGGAAAGACCTTAATTAGATTTTGGGTTCGGGAGGTACATTATACAAAGGGAAGGTGTTAGCACCCTTTGTATCCATGGTTATCCATGGGCTCTTAATTGCTTGATCACTTACGTTTGTCTGAAAAAGTGTTTGTGAATTGTTTAGAAATTGTTTTGAAAAGAGAATTTAACTTTGTAATGATTCTTGTATGAATGTATACAAAGTGGTTATCTCATTTGGGTTTGAGAGTTGTTTAGAAAAATATAACTCGGTAATGATTCTCGTATGAATGTATACCAAGTGGTGATTTTCTAAAAGAGGTTTTTGAAAGGTGTGAGGTGTGAAAAGTATTTTAAGTCGTGAGTAAGCAATTAAGAGTTATACCGATCCGAGGTCTTTATACGTATTTCCTATCCTTATGAGGATAAAACTGTCCTTACTATTGAGAAATAAGTAGTTTTATCCTTTGGATGTAAAAGGGTCATCGTTGGGTCATCGATTGGTCATTGAAAGCAACGGTTGTAAGGATACCTTAGCATTCGAAGGGACTATCATCATTTAACCGTAGGCTACACCGAAGGGTCATCGAGGGACAAAATCATATATTCGAAGGCAACATCCGAGGGACTATGATTTATTTTATAGGGACATGATGATTTAATCGAAGGGTCTTGGCTAAGGATATCCCCCATTCGCGGGACATGACCATAATACCGTAATATCGTAGGGTAACAAAGAGAGGTCCAAGATCACATATTCAAAGGCCGTATTTTACAGTCAATTAGGTAATTAGGAGGAATCTCCACATTAAAATTAATACATTAAGATCAATTAAGCAATTTAGGGTGGATCTTTGCCATAAAATTAATACATTAAAATCAATTGAGTAATTCAGGGTGAATCTCCACAAGGGTATCCCCAAATGAAGTGGAACACCTAACGAGCCGTCTTTTCCTGGGATATGTGAACCTTTACAAAACTCAACAAAACATGTCAGAACACCAAAGCAGGGTGCCATCGAGGATTACACCACAAAACAAAGATAACAACAGTAAATAGGGTCGGGTAAATGATGCATGGCCAGGATAAAACATGAGTGAAAAATCAGAATAGAAAAGTCAGCTACTGTCCCGTTCGCTTCTGCCTCGCCTAACGAAGGCTTAGCGAATACTCGCTGCCTGCTCGCTTAGCGATGTGCTAGCGAGCGGCTGCGGGTTCTGGTTTTGATATCAGTACAATTTCAACCAATTTTATGCCTTATGGCTTTCATTACAGTAATTATATGGTTAATCATTTAAGGTATTCAGGTACATACTAAAATTCACATGCCAAACTTAAGATATTCTCATAAATTTAATCATAAGGCCATATGCAAATCAAGAACATAAGGCAATAATAGCAATGTAAACCTGTTTGCAATTGAATTGCGACTTTGAATCGGCAAATCGGATTGAATTGGGCAGAGGTAAACCTTGATGCCGCCGAGCTCCTTCAGGGTTTGCCTCCCGTGAGTGTTAGGGTTTGCTTGCTAGGGTTCTCCTTTCTCCGTCTTCGTCCTCTGTTTTCGTCCTCTGTTTTCGTCCTCTGTTTTCGTCCTCTGTTTTCGTCCTCCGTTTTCGTCCTCTGTTTTCGTCCTCTCTTTTCGTGACTGAAGTGTCGGTATTTATAGTGATTGTGGTGACCTAATGGGCTCAGAATGAAGCCCGAAAATTCTGATATATCGCAAGCTTCGCTAGGCGAGCGTTGTAGCGAAGGGTTCGCTAGGCGAAGGATTTGCTCGCCTAGCGAGCATGCCAGTTTGGGCCTTTTTCTGGATTGGGTCTGTTGTGAGCTGGACTTTTGTTCCTTTAAGGTCAGTGCCTTGCAGAATAAGTTGGAGTGCTTCGAGAAATGTTTTGCGCGATTAATGGGCAAATTTTGGGGTATGACAGCTGCCCCTGTTCAATATTCTTGAACCGAGAGAGTTAGGATGGCAGGTATGCCATTCGTGGTCTGGAGGTGGAAGATTATTGAACACTAGAATGCCCCAAAAATTTGCACTTGTCAATTAGTCTTGATGGAGATGGGCTTAAAGATGCCATCCAGGAAGTTTGATGATGAGAGCTTCAGATTGTGTCGTAGTTAGACGATATCTGAAGACATGGGTGTCATACCGGGTCATACGCCAGACCGTATAGTGAGTCATCCATTAGGCTGTCGACTTCGCTGGGGAGTCGGAGTGTGTTATACGTTGCTGGGGATAAGGGATCAGAATGGATCATACGCTAGACCGTATCTGAGTAGCAGAATGGGTTGTCCATTGGGCTGCATCTGGAGAAGTAAAGGTCAGACCGATCGTACGCTAGATCGTATCTGAGTAGCAGAAAGGGTTGTCCATTGGGCTGCATCCGGAGAAGTAAAGGTCAGACCGATCGTACGCTAGATCGTATCTGAGTAGCAGAAAGGGTCGTCCGTTAGGCTGAATCTGATGATGAAAGGGGTAGTCGTACGCTAGACTACACTTCAGAAATGTACCGTACGCTAGGTAGCATCTGAGGGAATGAACATCCAAACAGGTCGTACGCTAGACCGTCTCTGAGCAGAATGAGTCGTCCGTTAGGCTGAATCTGATGATGAAAGGGGTAGTCGTACTCTAGACTACACTTCAGAAATGTACCGTACGCTAGGTAGCATCTGAGGACTTGAAGGTCTAACTGGGTCGTACATTAGACCGTATTTGAGTAGTTGAAGGTCAGAATGGATCGTACACTAGATCGCATCTGAGTTGAAGGAGTCGTATGTTGAGCTGAATCAGAACGAACCGTACGCTAGGCTATATCTGATAATATTTGCTGTATGTTGTATTTGCACTAAATATCTGAGGTGGGCTTATAGATGCCATCGTTAGGAGGATGTCAGAATGAATGTTGACATGGAGTATATCTGAAGGATGTAGTTAAATCTTGAATGTAATTGATAAAGATGTCCGTCTGAATGGACCTTTGTTTTGACTGCATCAGGAGGATAATTAACCTGAAAAATAAAGTTAGCTTCATGCTATGTCATGATGCATGAGATGTTTTATGCTCATGAAAATAAATGCGGACAATGCATGCATGCGTATGTTGTGAAATGGTGTAATGAATGAATCATGCGTCTGAAATAAATGCGAACATTGTATGCATGTGTGTGATGTGAAATGATGTAATGAATGCACTATGCGTCTGAAACGTTCTTCCAGGGGACTCTACTGGGGAAATAAATCTCAGTCTTCTGGTTGGAGATACTGGTATCGGTGATCCTTTCTTAGCTGGGGATACTCGATTCTTGTCTGATGGTAGAAATACTTAACAGAAGCCTGGCTGGGGGTGGAAGAGATGACCAATTTGTCTAGTAATGCCAATTGCTTCTGGGGAATAATTGGCTTTGCTGGGGAATAGAATTAGCAACGGATTCATTGGAAAGCATGGTTAGACCTTCTCCTCGATCCTGAAGTCTTTCGTAATTGCTACTTCTATTTTACGCATGCATTTTTGGTAAACATCGATCATATTCACATGCACATATCAATTCAAATTAAATCAATGGACGTTTATGCAAGCAAAACAGAGAAAGTAAAACAAAACACCTTTTTGGAAATGAAATTGTATTGGTTTTGAAAGAGGGCCTATAGACAGGCAATTTTGTGTACAAGGAGACAGAAATCCTAGTAAGAGGAAATTGCCAAGACAACGAAGAGAAAGCTATGCAGAAAAAGTCCTATTGATTCTAATTCTGCTACTGTCATTATGTCTTCAAGCATCTCATCTCCTGCTATCGGATAGAAGTGATTGGCTTGTTCAGTCCCTTTGACTTGGGTGAAGCTGACCGAGAACGGGACATAGTCATACGCTTTAATCCCTAATTTTTGCCTGGACCGCCTTTTCAGGTTTTCAGTCCACCAGGATACCCTTTTTTGCCCAAGCCGCCTTTTCAGGTTTTCGACTTGCCGGGTGTACATGCGTAGTATTTTTTAACTATGTCCGTGTTCACGGGATGCGGGGACTCTTCGTCATCCACTGTAACAAGCATCATGGCTCCACCAGAGAATACCTTCTTAACTACAAATGACCCTTCGTATGTGGGAGTCCATTTGCCTCTAGAATCACCTTGTGGTAGAATGATACGCTTTATTACCAAGTCGCCACTTCGGAATTATGGTGTTTTATTTTGACCTGCGTGCAGAGTTCAGTAATCATCTGGTTGTTCAAATTAGCACCATTATCAGTGATAGCTCTTTCAGGAGATAGCAGATTTCGCAAATGTGTATTTGATAAGATCCATCTTAGAAATCAATAAAGCGGTACTATTCAACATATATTGTCTTAGTCGGCGAGCAGCCCAAGCCAAAGCACAGCAAGCTTTCTCGAGCTGTGAGTATCTTGTTTCACAGTCGGTACCTTTTTGCTAAGGTGGTATATTGCATGCTCTTTTCGACCAGACTCGTCATGTTGCCCCAGCACACACCCCATTGAATTTTCTAACACGGTCAAATACATGATTAGAGGTCTTCCTTCAACTGGTGGCATCAGAATTGGAGGTTCTTGGAGATACTTCTTGATTTTGTCTCGGTAATTTGGAGATGGATTCGCAAGTAGCGGTCAAATGGGAGTTAAATCGGGCGACGTGGTCCAGATTTACGATTTCGATCGATGCCCCATGCGGCTGAATAGTCTTTTCTTCTTGCAGTAGTCTGGCAAGCTCTCCAGGTACTTCACAATCTTCCTCACTTCCATCCTCGACTTGGTAGATCGGATTTTCGAAGTCATAATTAACAGTAGCAGAACTATTACCAACAGGATCCAGAGTGGATATGGATACGCAATTTGTTACGTGAGTGTGTGCAAGAAAACATAGCTTGTTTGAAAAATGACAGGAAAGATAAAGAGCGCAATATTTGAATGCAAAAGGTCCATTGATTTATTGAATATGAATGTGCTTATGAAAATGACAAAACCTTTAACAAAATTTAATACATTAAAATAAGCAATAACAATTACTCCTGACTAAAGGAAATCAGGATAGTGTCTTCAGCCTTCCAATTATTGAGTCCGTCACCAATTGTTGGGAAAATCCAGCTATCCAGGTCGCAATCGTTATCAGCATCTTCCACAGCATTAACAGTCTCGTCATGGTTAGGCAGAGGGGCAATGATGACATCAGGAGTCTCCGGAGGATCAGAGGTAGCCGCCTGTATCTTTCCACTTCGAATGCCGCTTTCAACATGTTCACCTGTTAGTATAAGTTCAGTGAAACCCGATGAAGAACTTCTCAATAGATGGATGTAGAATGGGCCAGTCAGTGTGCTCATGAACATGTCCACCAATTCTCGATCAGTCATAGGGGGTTTGACTCTGCCAGCCAAATCTCTCCATTTCTGAGCATATTCTTTGAAGCTTTCTTTAGATCCCATAGTCATATTCTGCAGCTGTAGCCGAGTAGGTGCTAGTTCAGAATTATACTGGTAGTGCTTGTAGAAAGCTGTCGCTAAATCAGTCCAGGTGCGGATGTCAGAGCTCTCGAGCTGATAATACCATTCTAACTGTGTGCCAGATAGACTCTCTTGGAAGAAATGGATCCATAACTTCCTATCAGTGGTATACGGCTGAATCTTTCTCACATAAGCTCTCAGATGCATCTGAGGACAAGACGCACCATCGTACTTAGTGAAAGTGGGGATCTTGAATTTGCGAGGAATGACCACATCAGAGACCAGTCCCAAGCTTTCGAAATCCAGACCGGGCGCCTTCTGACCCTCCATGGCTAGCATACGTTCTTCCAGCAACTTGTACTTATCATCTCTTGGAGAGTACTGTTCATTCTCGTAATCTTCATCGTCGTCCTCAGGGTTGAAGAGATCAACATCCTCCTCTCCTGAATCATTTTCCGTCTCCTCTTCTGGACCATTCGGAATTCCAAACTTGACTCCCGCGGCCTGTCTTTTAAGCCTTCTTCCTGTGTTAATGCAACTCACAACTTTCTTGTCTTTCTTCTTTTCGAGCAAGAGAGCCTTCAGTTCCTCCTGCCCCTTGGATAAGCTCAAGATCATCTCCTGGAATTGAGCATTTTGAGCCTGGAGATCTTTGACAGTTTGTTCGAGGGCCATTTTTATGTTTGCAGGAAAACCGTGAGAACATTGATCCCTCTAGAGTACCTGTTATGCAATGTTATGTTATGCTATGCAATGTATGAAATGTTTTCAATGTTTAAAGTCCTTGAAATGGTTAGTACAATGTCATGACATTATGCTGTTATGATGGTATGATGTTATGATGTTATGATGTTATGATGTTATGATGTTATGATGTTATGATGTTAAAAAAGTAACAAGCATAAACAAGCCACACAACAATCATTCCTAGGTTTTAAGGCCTGCATGAGTTCCATAGGTAAGTACCCTCCCCACTGAAGTTTGGTTGGTTCAACCTGTCCTAGAATAGTAACCGGGTTCTAGAAGGATCTCAAATCATTGACCTTCCTTTAAGTCCACCTCAGTGCAACAGCAAGTGGTTGACCGAAGCTTCCCTAAAGTCCAATCTCAAAGAGTGTAGTATCGAGTCTCAACCAACCCCAGTCGGAACCGAAGTCAGTTATCTCACTACTTTCTAATGGCTAGGATGAGTCAATTAGGGTTCTAAAGGTCTGGTTAATGCTTTGATGACACCACGCGGAAGCCAAATTTTTCCTCAAGTAAACATGAGGAACATCAGGACATCCAAAGTGTCACATTAACCGTAGCCATCACTTTGACCATTCCAGTATACGCCGGATAGTCGCGATGATCTTTTGCTACTTACCTAAGGTACACTAGATCCGGGTGTAGGATCTTTCACTCAAGCATAAAATACCCAAGCAATCCCTTAAAAGTAAATCAGACAATTTGAATCAGTGATCTTGTTTTTTAAGGTAACCTCTCTTTTTAAGGGTCCCCAGCAGAGTCGCCAGTTCTGTCATACGGTGAACTGACTTTTTGTGTTTTGCTTTGGAAAGCAAATGTCGCGGATAGCAAGAGTCGCCACCGACTTTTCTTTTATCCAATAAGGAAAGGTGGAAAAGAACAGGAAAGACCTTAATTAGATTTTGGGTTCGGGAGGTACATTATACAAAGGGAAGGTGTTAGCACCCTTTGTATCCATGGTTATCCATGGGCTCTTAATTGCTTGATCACTTACGTTTGTCTGAAAAAGTGTTTGTGAATTGTTTAGAAATTGTTTTGAAAAGAGAATTTAACTTTGTAATGATTCTTGTATGAATGTATACAAAGTGGTTATCTCATTTGGGTTTGAGAGTTGTTTAGAAAAATATAACTCGGTAATGATTCTCGTATGAATGTATACCAAGTGGTGATTTTCTAAAAGAGGTTTTTGAAAGGTGTGAGGTGTGAAAAGTATTTTAAGTCGTGAGTAAGCAATTAAGAGTTATACCGATCCGAGGTCTTTATACGTATTTCCTATCCTTATGAGGATAAAACTGTCCTTACTATTGAGAAATAAGTAGTTTTATCCTTTGGATGTAAAAGGGTCATCGTTGGGTCATCGATTGGTCATTGAAAGCAACGGTTGTAAGGATACCTTAGCATTCGAAGGGACTATCATCATTTAACCGTAGGCTACACCGAAGGGTCATCGAGGGACAAAATCATATATTCGAAGGCAACATCCGAGGGACTATGATTTATTTTATAGGGACATGATGATTTAATCGAAGGGTCTTGGCTAAGGATATCCCCCCATTCGCGGGACATGACCATAATACCGTAATATCGTAGGGTAACAAAGAGAGGTCCAAGATCACATATTCAAAGGCCGTATTTTACAGTCAATTAGGTAATTAGGAGGAATCTCCACATTAAAATTAATACATTAAGATCAATTAAGCAATTTAGGGTGGATCTTTGCCATAAAATTAATACATTAAAATCAATTGAGTAATTCAGGGTGAATCTCCACAAGGGTATCCCCCAAATGAAGTGGAACACCTAACGAGCCGTCTTTTCCTGGGATATGTGAACCTTTACAAAACTCAACAAAACATGTCAGAACACCAAAGCAGGGTGCCATCGAGGATTACACCACAAAACAAAGATAACAACAGTAAATAGGGTCGGGTAAATGATGCATGGCCAGGATAAAACATGAGTGAAAAATCAGAATAGAAAAGTCAGCTACTGTCCCGTTCGCTTCTGCCTCGCCTAGCGAAGGCTTAGCGAATACTCGCTGCCTGCTCGCTTAGCGATGTGCTAGCGAGCGGCTGCGGGTTCTGGTTTTGATATCAGTACAATTTCAACCAATTTTATGCCTTATGGCTTTCATTACAGCAATTATATGGTTAATCATTTAAGGTATTCAGGTACATACTAAAATTCACATGCCAAACTTAAGATATTCTCATAATTTTAATCATAAGGCCATATGCAAATCAAGAACATAAGGCAATAATAGCAATGTAAACCTGTTTGCAATTGAATTGCGACTTTGAATCGGCAAATCGGATTGAATTGGGCAGAGGTAAACCTTGATGCCGCCGAGCTCCTTCAGGGTTTGCCTCCCGTGAGTGTTAGGGTTTGCTTGCTAGGGTTCTCCTTTCTCCGTCTTCGTCCTCTGTTTTCGTCCTCTGTTTTCGTCCTCTGTTTTCGTCCTCTGTTTTTGTCCTCCGTTTTCGTCCTCTGTTTTCGTCCTCTCTTTTCGTGACTGAAGTGTCGGTATTTATAGTGATTGTGGTGACCTAATGGGCTCAGAATGAAGCCCGAAAATTCTAATATATCGCAAGCTTCGCTAGGCGAGCGTTGTAGCGAAGGGTTCGCTAGGCGAAGGATTTGCTCGCCTAGCGAGCATGCCAGTTTGGGCCTTTTTCTGGATTGGGTCTGTTGTGAGCTGGACTTTTGTTCCTTTAAGGTCAGTGCCTTGCAGAATAAGTTGGAGTGCTTCGAGAAATGTTTTGCGCGATTAATGGGCAAATTTTGGGGTATGACACTTGCGTGCGTACATCACAAGATGGTTGAGAGGGCAAGTGTTTCCCTTGTACTTTTCAAAGTCAGGCACTTTGAACTTGATAGGGATCTTGACGTTGGGCACAAGGCACAACTCAGCAGTAGATTTACCGAAGAGGTCCTTCCCTCTTAGAGTCTTCAGTTCCTTGCGCAGCTCAAGGAATTGGTCATTCATAACATCCATTTTGTCATAAACATCTGGGTCCTCAGATGGCTCAGAATGATAAATGGTATCGCCGACTCTCGGTAACGTGTGCACAACGGGAGGTGGCAAAGCAAGGACTGGGCTAGATGCCGGCATAGAAGCAAGACCCTCTGGCACAAAGTTCGCGGGCATCCCCCAGTGAAACCCAGCTGGCATAGCAGACGGAGCGAAATGAGCAGTGGCGGCTGGCACAGTAGAGGAAGCAACCTCTCAGATGACCGTCCTCTAGGGAGGAGTTGCAAGCATTGGAGAAGACTGACTTTGGGCGGCGAGGAATGACTCCATCATGGAAGTCAACCTAGCTACTTCCTCCTTAAGTTCACGGTTCTCTTATTCAAGATGACCCATCAGCTTTGGTAGATTGGCCCTGGTGTTGTACCGGTGCGTCAGCTTGTCTTCAAAATAAATGAAGAACACAAAATTAGATCACTGATCAAGAAGCCCTGAACAAAACCTGCTTATGCATATGATGCATGCAATGTTTGTGCATATGATTTTATTTTTATTTGGAGGAACTTTATAGAGATCTATTTGCAAATATTTTGAAATATTACTCTTTTAGATATATATGGAAATGCTCATATCAATAATATCTGGAAAAGTTTTTACACCAAAGAAGTACAATCCTGGTAACCAAATACAATACAAGAGAGAAGGAAAATGAACATCCTATGGAACCCTAGAAACAATCGTCCAAAGCTCTCGAGACCGAAAGATAAGTTGTGCGAAGCCTCTTCACTTCTCTCTCATAGGCTGCCTCCATATCTGCCTTCTCCTTGGCGAGTCGATCATACTTCCTCTTCCAAAACTTGGAAGACTGAGGAAGAAGAGAAGTAACCACATCATCAGGCTCGTCAATAATCTGATGCTCCAAAAACTCTATCACAGCATCTTTATCTCTGAGTTACTGAAGTAGCTCCTCTTGCTCACGGACCCAAGCACGCGAACGATCTTCATCTCTCAACTCCTCTACTCCTTGGTTAGGGAGGGTTGAAGGCCCAACCATAACCATAGGTGTAGGTCTCGGATAGTCATAGGGCATGCGGTACTTAGAACCTCTCTTCCTCACCCACGAGGTGTAGGGTTCCAAAGCTATACAATTCTTTGGACCAAGCTCTTTCCTTCCCTTCCTATGAATCCTGCGCCAAGCGCGGACCATTATGCCCTTCAAGTTCGGGGGATCTTTACCCTCTTGAAAGAACACACCTTCCAACAAAATGTTGTTAGGTTTATCCTTTAAGGGGAACCCAAGCTGACGGCGAGCCAAAACAGGGTTGTAGTTAATTCCATCACATGTACCAAGAAAAGGCACATTGGAGAATTCACCACAAGAATCAATAATCTGGACACCATCATATACACGGTTATACCAAAAGATATCATCATTAGTGAGAGACATAAGTCTCATGGACCACCGTAGACATCCTTTGTTTTCCTTGAAGGTGAGTGTCTGTGGCAAGTGCGAAATAAACCACTTGTACAACAAAGGCAAACAACACACAATGGTACCACCACCCTTTGCATTCCTCATATGCAAACAGAAATAAGTGTCACCCAATAGAGTCAGAACGGGATTAAGAGTAGAGAAAATCCTAATAGCATTCACATCCATAAAATTGTCGATGTTGGGGAATAACACTAGCCCATAGATGAGAAGTACAAATATGGCTTCAAAGGAGTCCTCACTCATGGCCTTCCCAAACAAAATAGCTTGAGCAATGAGGAAATCAGATGGGAGACCTTGAATTCCACCTTTGGTAGTCATATGAGCACCAATATCAGATACATCTATGTGCAACAGATCAGCAAAATCCTGGGAAGAAGGAACTCTTTCCAAGCCACTGAACGACAACTGATCTAAGATAGGTATACCCAAAAGATAGGCATACTCCTCAAGTGTAGGAAAAAGCTGGAAATCCAGGAAAGTGAAGCAACGGTACAAGGGATCATAGAACTGTACCAACACACTTATCAGACCCTCATCCACCTGAGTAGCAAGAATAGACAGAAACTTCCCATGACGAGCTTTGAACTCCAAGGGATCTAATACATAGGATGTCAAACTTCTTAACTCTTTCAAGTCGGGTTGTCTGAAACTGTACTTCTTCGTATTCCTTCTTTGCTTATCCATGTCTGAAAAATTGCAAATAGAACTCTTAAGTTCCTTGAAAATTTTCTTCTTGTTGATGATATGGATGTGTATGAATGCATGGATGCAACAATCACACTCAAGGATCAAGCAAGTTACACCACACAAAGGTCACGGGATGGATCAAGTTATCCTTAATATCAATCATCCATTTTGGTGGATTATGGTTTACACCTTATCAACACCCAAGTTCCATTGATATTAAGGATATACGAGAACGGATCAACCGCGAATCAACGGTTTGTTGCAAGTCACAAGCATGGAGTCTCGGTTAAGAACCACCCAAAGGGAGTGTACTATGGTTAAACCTGACAATCATGTTCTAAAAGAGGTTCCCATAGTCATCATCTCATCTTTCGGATATTATCGGATAAAATTACTACTCGTATTCCAAAAATATTCTCAAGAGAGACTCTTATGAGTGTAGTATCACGTAACAATCGTATCAAATCTTACACTTGAACGATCTTCGCACTACGTCCTAAAATAGGCCAAGATGGGCTAGGTAATCTAAGGTCCTTGGCTTCTAAGGTCTATATTGGAAAGAGTAATGCCTAACCACGACTACTCGTGTGTCATTATTTATCCTAACAAAACCTCCGCCAAGTGAATGTGCTTGCAAGTCAACTTGCTAAGGAATAACTCCACACGAGTCAACAAGACTATGCCATTCTCCTATCATAAGTGCACTCGAGTTCGGGTATAGAACTCATCTCACAAGAGACCACCAAGCACACAAGAAATTGATATATATCAAGCAATTCATACATTACAAACAATACAATCATCCAAAATTTGCACAAAAATATGTCACAAATAAATATAAACATACAATACAACAAAGGCAAAAAGTAGGCTAAACCCACTAGGAAAACTTTTCATCCCCAGTGAAGTCGCCACTTTTCTGTAGCGGGGTATTCGTTACCTTTATATTTATTGACTAAATCAAAAGTAAATCATACAATTCGAGTCGCCACCGCACTTCTATTTATCCAAAGGAAAGGTTAGAAAGCGAATAAAAACTGAGAAGTTTTATCAAATCAAAAACTAATAAAAATGTCAGAGATCTGGGTAAGGGGGTTGGTTATGCAATGGGAAGTTTTAAGCACCCAAAACATCCTTAGTACTCTAAGGGAGCCCTTTTTGCAAAGTTGTATGGTATGTTGGTATTTATGAAAATATTTGTGCAAACATGATTGGGGAGATGAGAAAAGAATATACATTATTTACAATTTTGTTGTTTGAATGGATAAACCCATTGCCTACGTACCATCACAAAGGTAGGATCAAAACCTCGTAGTTTAGGGTAAAAATCTCAAAAATTAGTGAATTGATTTGATAAAAAGCCTTAAGGTCTTTTGTTATCAATGGGAGAAAACTCAACCTAAACCAACAATCCACCATGTGAGGAGAGCTTCAACATACTAGTGAAGGATCCACCCTATAACAAGTATGGAAGACTTATAGTCCAATCACTAAGGATAAGGTGAGGTTTACATCAACCACTATGATAACTCAAACCTATGGCTAATGTTTATGAAAAGTTTTGAAAGAGGTGGTCATTGGAACCACAAAAACAACTTGAAGTGAGTTGTATTTACCAATTAGAAATATTCACAAAATGAAGTCAAAGTTGACTTAAGATTAAATTCAAAATAAGTATTAATGAAAAGAGTTTGAAAAATCAAAGGCATATGGCCTAGGTTTCTAGTTTTGAAAACAATGTCAATGTTTGCACAAAATGAGTTTGGCTTGGGTTAGAGTGGAGAGAAAAAGAGAAGGGCTAGTCCTAAACATGCAAAGATGAGAGAAGAGATAAAACCCTTGGAGTTCCTTTCTTGAGATCATAAAGTTGATCCAAGATGCTCCTTTCCTTCGGACTTAGAAATTAACTCAAAAAAATCAAACAAATATTCAATCAAGCTCTTAGGATCTCCATTTGGCTTGTCTCTTAACTTGGATGCTCATGACAATGGTCCTTCTAACTATCTCAAGTTTGGAATCCCTATCACACAAGAACAAACAATCAAAAAGTTCACAATGCAATAAGAGGAATGGACAAAGAGAGTTTAGATTAGGGGTTCTTTCAAGTCAACTTCAAGATTAAGCATTCTAAAGGCATGAGGCCTAGTTGCTCTTCAACAAATTTAGCATTCTAAAGGCATGAGGCCTAGTTGCTCTTGAACTCTATTAAGCATAGGCGAGATCCTAATTTTAAGTCCTTTCTCCTTTTTGCATTGGGTTCACACAAACAAAGACAAAACAAGCACAAGGCAATAATATATTTACACAATAATATGCTCAAGTGAGCAAAAGGCAAATGGCATAAACATAAACATGAGCTCAAATGAGCAAAGGGAAAAGGCAATATGAATAAATGAACAAGAAATTAAATTGCATTAAAGTAAATTGCAAGAATTAAATGCTTGAAGTAAAAGTTAGTGATTAGTAGTTAATGTTAGTGTGCCATAAGGCAATTTAGCGCTATGTTAAGCAATCGTAAGTGGACTAATGTAGTAGTCACACCTATCTGAGGCCGGTCAATAAAACTATAGGCAAATAAACACAAGTTAGAGACCATGACTAGTAAGCCAAGCTCCTACAACTTGCCATGCCAAAAGAAAAGAAGAATGACCTTGTATGGATTTCAGGTTCTTTGCTTGACCAAGAAGCAACCTATCTTGGACACAAAGCAATTCACTTGATCTTTGATCAAGTTGAATTTTATTTGGATCAAAGAAAGTTAAGCCCCTCATATGTCAAGGCTAACCACAAATCATTAACTCATTGGTCAAAAGAAAAAGAAGAATATTAGAGATGAAGATGGAATGTAAAAAATGAAAATTCAAATGACATAACCAAAACACAATGATCAAATGTGAATGGAATCAACATCACTCAATGGTAAACAGAAGTGAAATGAAGATTAGAAGTCAAGAAAGGTCACACATAAATTGGACAAAATAAGGTCAAACTTCAAATCCAATTCAAATCAACTTGGATAAGTCCAATTGGATCATCATAAGTCTAACATGGTCAAACATGGTTTGACAAATTTTTTCAACATTTTTTGAAAACAGAAACTATTTTAAAATCAATTAAAAGCATTAAAATATAACACAAATGAATTAAAATCTCAAATAAATCTCAAATCAATTGAGAAATTGATGAGAATATTTTCATAGACTTATCATGATCCAAATGTGTTAAGAAAATATTTTTAGAATTTTTGGATATCTAAAAGGATTTAAAATGAATTAAAAATAATTAAAAAAAAATAATTCATAAAAAAAAATTAAATGGAATCACAAAAATAATTAAAAATCAGATTATGAAACTAGAATTTAAGAGAAATTTTTTGCAATTGGTCCCATATTTTTGTGATTCCAAATAAAAGAGTTATGAATTTTTGAAAATAAATGGAATAAAAGAAAATAAAACAGAAATTAAGAAAATAGAAAAAACCAGAGGCGCACGATCCATCTCATTAATTGACGTGGACATCATCAACGGATCAGAGGCGCGCGCGCATCATGTACATGAGTCAAGCGCGAAGTAACATGAATTAAAAAAAGTCAAACAAAAGCATGGCCAGGATTAGATCTGGAGAGTTGGATCCAAAGGCCAGGCGAGTTCCACGTGGGGAAGGTGGTGGAAACCACCGTCTTCTTCGGCGAACAAGCAAAAACCGGCCACCAGTTGCAGGTTTTGCAACCTCAACCAAAACACAGGATCCTTATACCAAATTAAAGCTGGGGTGATGTACATCACCCCTGTAACCTTAGATTTCACTCAAGATCCCTATGGAAGGAGAAACCTGAGGTGGAATATCTAGGTGTTCAATCTGAAGTTCAACAATTCATAAAGTTAAAGCCACCATTGGCTTGCCTCTCACACGAGGACTTCAGAAAACCAAACCAACACAAGCAATGCACAATATATAGTGAGATTCGAAGCAAAATAGTTGAGAGGTAAACCTTTGTAGTGCAGCTTTGATGAGCACGATCCAACCAATCTCTTGCTTGCAGCTTGATCTTGAAGTATGGTATGAATGCAAGGCTTAGGAATTAGTATTGAAGTTCAACTGATGTTGTTGAAAATCAAACTTGAAAAGTGAAATGAAAATGCAAAATTCCTTTGGTGTGAGGTTAGGATTCAATTCCAGCAGGGTTTCAGGCGCCTTCAGGTTGATTATTGAATGAAGCAAGGTGTTTATTTATAGCTGAAACTGCAAGGAGAGTGTGACAAACTCGTGTGCATGATCATTGGGTCCTCCATGCATGGGCATGTACAGGCGCATGTGAGGGTCAAAAGCTAATGCAAATGAATGATGAAATGATTGGGAGAAGGTTTGGACGTGTGGTTTGCATTACAATTGCTTGTGTATGAAGTTTCATCATGAAATGCATAAATGGTCACAATTGTTCCTCTCTTCGAAAATCCCATTTGGAAAATCCAAACATAGGCATGTGAATAATGGTCGGAAAGGTCTTGACATAAGGAACAAAAGCTATGTTGAATAAAAATCTATTTGGAGTTTAGAAAATTGTAAAAAATGGCCATGAAGTTTGATGTACAAAACATGTATTTGCAAAATTTGCCAAAAATGACCAACTTCAAGCCTTCCTGTTTCAATGATGCAAGACTCAAATAGAAAAACCTCAAACATGAAAGTTGTATATCATTTCAATTCAATCAATTTGGACTTAAATGTTGCATCATTTGGATTTTTAATGAGAAAGTTATGGGCACTTGAAGTTGGACTTTTTCAAGATTCAATGGCTTTGGTCCAAAGTAACCTATAATGTTTTGTACTATCACATGTGTTTCTTTTAGGATTATGAAATTTGGTCCAACATAACATTTGAATTAGACATCTTAAAATTTCCAATGAAATTGGTCTCACACCAAAACCATAAAAACTGAGTGAGTTAGGTCCTTGGGAAGTTGACCCAAAACTAGGGTTTCAGTCAAAATGACCTATAATGTTTTGAAATGAATGATGACCTTCCAAGTTTCAAATGAATTTTTAATGAACATGAAAGTTGTTAATATTGTGTTTAAAAACATTGTTTCTCTTGGGATCATCTTCATTTGACAAACACATCAAAAGTTAGGTCTCAGTGGATTTCAATTTAGTTAGATGACTTGACTGGTCAACTTCTCAAGTCCAAACTTCAAATCTTAATGAATAAATGATTGAGGATACTCACATAGGCTCATATATTCATGAAATAATGAATGAAAGAACTTACCTTGATTGAATTTGATCATGGGTTGAGGTTGCTTCATGAGCAAGGCACAGTCAATGCATAGTTGAATTAGGGTTTCCTTGGGAAACAATCCTCAAGCCCTTTGGTTTATCTTGATCAAATTGACAAATTGAGATACTTGGGAGACATACATGATGATTTAGAGATTTGGGAACCATTTTCATGTTTTCTTTCATCTTCCTCTAGCCACTTCAATGAGCATAAGAGCCTTCTAGGAGCCTTGGATCTCATGATTGCTTGAGCTTCAAAACAAAAGATGTTAGTGACATATTTTTGTGCTTTTGGTTAGTAAACAAAAATAAGAAAAGCAATAATATACAATTCAAGCATGCTTGGTGGTCTCAAACCACTCACACAAGTCCCAACCCTAGGGTAAGGAGCCAAGATGCTATGATCCTTGAGGCAAAATGAAATGAGCAATGATATGATGCCATGAGGGATCTTAGGGTCAAAATTAGGGTCTTACAGAAAGATAGAATATTTTTGAGCACAAGGTGACCTTCTCGGAGTACACGAGGCCTGACCTTCTTATCAAAAGCTTTCTTCATTCTTTGTTGATACAACTAACCATTACACATGGCAGTCAATCTCTTCTCTTCAATCAAATTCAGTTGGTCATATCTGGTCTGGAACCATTCAACTTCTGTCAACTTGGATTCCATCAAGAAACACAATGATGGTATCTCAACCTCTACGGGGAGCACATCTTCCATACCATAAACAAGTGAGAAAGGGGTTTCCCTTGTTGAAGTACAGATGGATGTACGGTACCCATACAAAGCAAATGGGAGCATCTCATGTCAATCTTTGTAGGTTACCACCATTTTCTGAATGATCTTCTTAATGTTCTTGTTCGCAGCTTCAACAGCCCCATTCATCTTTGGTCTGTAGGGAGAAGAATTATGATGTGCAATTTTGAAGGCTTTGTAAAGAGCTTCCACAATATTATTATTCAAGTTAGATCCATTATCAGTAATGATCTTACTTGGAACACCATAACGACATATAATCTGATTCTTGATAAACCTCACAACAACTTGCTTGGTTACATTCGCATACGATGCCACTTCAACCCACTTTGTGAAGTAATCAATAGCCACCAGAATAAAACGATGTTCGTTTGAAGCTTTAGGCTCAATCATGCCAATCATATCAATTCCCCACATCGAGAAGGGCCATGGAGAGGAAATGACATTCAACAGTGTCGGAGGAACATGAATTTTATCTGCATAAATTTGACACTTGTGGCATTTCTTCACAAACTTGCAACAGTCAGATTCCATTGTCAGTCAATAGTAACCTGCTCTCAACATCTTCTTAGCCATATAATGTCCATTGGAATGAGTACCAAAGGAACCTTCATGGACTTCAGTCATCAACAGGCCTGCTTCGTGTCTATCCGTGCATCTGAGCAAAACCATATTGAAGTTTCTCTTGTAAAACACATCACCATTCAGGTAGAAGTTTCCAGCTAATCTTCTCAAAGTTTTCTTATCTTTCAAAGATGCCCCAGGCGGGTAAATCTGACTTTGGAGGAAACATTTGATATCAAAATACCACGGCTTCTCATCTTTAATCTCTTCAACAGCAAACATGTGAGTCGGCCTATCAAGATGCATCACAGTCAAATTGGGAACTTCATTCCAAAATTTCACCACGATCATGGAAGCCAATGTTGCAAGAGCATCTGCCATTCGGTTTGCATCTCTAGGGATATGATGAAACTCAAACTTTATAAAAAAAGTTGAAATCCTCCTCGGATAATCTCTATATGGTATCAAACCGGGTTGATTCGTCTCCCATTCACCTTTGATCTGATTCACAACCAAATATGAATCTCCATGGACGTCAAGATACTTGATTCTGAGATCAATGGCCTATTCAAGTCCCATAATGCAAGCTTCATACTCAACCATATTGTTCGTACACTTGAAAGTTAATCTAGCTGTAAACGGAAAATGAGTGTCTTGAGGAGTAATAATCACGGTCCCAATGCCATTCCCATACTGATTAACAGCTCCATCGAATACCATGCCCCAATGGGAACCAGGTTCTGGCCATTCTTCAAGCAATGGTTCATCACAATCCTTCATTTTCAAGTACAAAATCTCTTTGTCAGGAAAATCATACGGCACTGACTGGTAATCTTCAATTGGTTGGTGAGCCAAGTGGTCATCCAAGACACTACCTTTAATCTCTTTTTGAGATTGGTATTCAATATCATACTCGGACAACAACATCTGCCAACAGGCGATCCTCCTAGTTAAAGCAGGCTTCTCAAAAATGTACTTGATTGGATCCATTTTGGATATCAACCAAGTAGTATAATTTAACATATACTGGCACAAACGCTTAGCAACCTAAGCCAATGCGCAACAAGTTTTTTCAAGCATAGAATAT
The DNA here is from genome assembly GCF_024323335.1 of Lathyrus oleraceus. NCBI lineage: Eukaryota > Viridiplantae > Streptophyta > Magnoliopsida > Fabales > Fabaceae > Lathyrus > Lathyrus oleraceus. The sequence continues at coordinate 465,526,276 of NC_066584.1, read as the reverse complement.
CGAGTCTCACAGTCGGTGAATTTCTTACTGAGGTAGTAAATTGCATATTCTTTCTTTCCAATTTCATCTTACTGACCAAGAACCCAACCCATACTATCATCGAGCACAGTCAAATACACGATCAACGGTCTTCCTTCAACAGGCGGAGACAGAATCAGAGGCTCAAGCAGATACTCTTTGATACTATCAAAAGCTTTCTGGCAGTCCTCGGTCCAATCACAAGACTGATCTTTCCGAAGAAGCTTGAATATAGGTGCACATGTGGAATTCATATGCAATATGAATCTTGAGATATAATTCAAGCGACCGAGAAAACCTCTGACTTGCTTCTCAGTTTTGGGCACAGGCATCTCTTGTATTGCTTTAACCTTGGCAGGATCAACTTCAATACCCTTCTCATTGACAATAAAACCCAACAACTTACCAGAAGGAACACCAAAAGTACATTTATTGGGATTCAAGCGGAGTTTGTACTTCCTCAAATGTTGGAACAACTTCATAAAATGCTCAACATGTTCTTTTTCATCACTTGATTTGGCAATCATATCATCAACATAAACTTCAATCTCTTTATGCATTATATCATGAAAAATAGTGGTCATAGCTCTCTGGTACGTTGCACCAACATTCTTTAAACTGAAAGGCATCACTCTATAACAGAATGTTCCCCAGGGTGTAATGAATATGGTCTTCTCCATGTCTTCAGGTGCCATCTTGATTTGATTATAACCAGAAAGTCCATCCATAAAAGAAAAGACTTTGAATTTAGCTGTATTGTCTACCAACATATCAATGTGTGGCAGGGGAAATCATCTTTCAGACTAGCTTTGTTCAAATATCTATAATCAACACACATACAGACTTTTCCATCTTTCTTAGGAACATGCACAATATTGGCCACCCACTGTGGATACTCGGAGGTGACAAGAAAAACAACATCAATCTACTTCTGCACTTTCTCTTTGATCTCCACTGCCATATCAAGATGAGTTCTTCTCAACTTCTACTTGACCGACGGGCATTTTGGCTTCAATGGCAATCTATACTCCACAATCTCAGAATCCAAACCAGGCATGTCTTGATAGGACCAAGCAAACACATCTGAATATTCTCGAAGAAGATCAATCAACCCCTTCTTAGCTTCTGGACACAATTGAGACCCAATCTTGACTTCCTTCACATCATCTTTGGAACCCAAGTTGACTAGTTCCATCTGCTCTTCAAACAGCTGAATGGTTTTTTCCTCAAGCTCAAGTAAAAGAGATAATTCATCAGATACTTCTTCATCATCAGTTTCTTCCTCAGCCTCAAACACAGGTAAATTGAAGTTCGGAGAGGGAGTAGGATCATTGTATTCAATGGGTTTGGGATTCAACCTGCATAATGATTTGATATTTTGATTTTAGATAAGTGAATTGTGACAAAATATTATGCATATGGACAATTATCATTTATTTATTTATGTTTTTTGTGATTACCGTTTTTCAAAAAAGCAAAAAGTGAAAATAAAACATCATAGATGTGGATGAATAAAATGTATTTCATTGATGATAATTGAAATGCTTGACAATGTTCACTTCTCCCTTAAGCATAGGAGAATGATTTTTCTTAAAAATGAAAACCAAATTACTTAGATCGGTGAATATTAACATGAACATCAACAACAACCCAATTGTTGGAAGTCCAGCCGTGCGTCACAAAGTTGACGCAAGCTTCTTCTTCATCATCTTCAACCTTGATCACTGCAGCTGAGTGTTGGTCATTACCATGAATGAACCCTCCACTACGGAAACTCGGTTGCACATCTTTGGCTTTGACATTGTACGGTCCTAGTTGAAATCCCAATACGAACCTATTCTTGTTCTCAGCAATCTTTATTATACGACCCCACTGATCAACGCTTCCAGTCTCAGTAGCCTTCTGAGCATCCTTCAAAGAAGACATGGGTGCCCCAGTTTTCTTCACTTCAACAATAAACAAGGCTTGGAACTGCGTTCCAACCTCCTCCTCATCTTCAACATAAGAAAAGGATGATAAATGGCTCACCAAAATCGCCTTCTCTCCACCAACAACGACAAGCTTTCCGTTCTTCACAAATTTAAGCTTCTGGTGTATAGTGGATGTCACTGCTCCAACTTCATGAATCCATGGCCTTCCCAATAAACAACTATAGGTCGGGTGGATATCTATTACTTGGAAAGTAATCTGGAAATCACTCGGACCTATATTGACTGGGAGGTCCACTTCACCAATGACGGTTTTACAAGAACTGTCGAACGCTTTGACAATTAAACCATTGTACCTCATCGGGGTGCCTTGATAAGAAAGTATAGATAGAGTTGACTTCGCAAGCATATTTAGAGAAGTCCCAATGTCAACCAACACATTGGATAACGCGTCCTCCTTGCAATTCATCGAAATATGGAGTGCCAGATTGTGATTTTTGCCTTCCTCGGGAAGCTCTTCATCACAAAAACTTAGATTATTGCAAGAGGTGATGTTAGCAACAATGTGGTCAAACTGATCCACAATAACACCGTGTTCAACATAAGCTTGCTCGAGTACTTTCTGCAACACCTCTCTATGTGCTTCAGAATTCATCAACAGAGACAACACTGAAATCTTTGATGGGGTTTGGAGCAACTGCTCCACCATATTAAACTCGCTTCTTTTTATCAACCTCCAAACTTCATTATCATTATCAGTCTTCATCTTGCTGGATTCACCAGACTGACACACTGGAGCACTAACTGGATTCACCACTGGCATATCCACCTTCTTACGGATAAAAACATCCTCTACCTCCTTTAGAAAGACCAAACCGAAGACACGACCACTACGGGTCACCTTTGTGACGTCAGCTATATTTACCAAAGAATCTGCTACGGGTAACAGAATTTCTTGACCATTCTCCATGATGGTGGCATTATATTGATAAGGCATAGCTTTTTCGGATGCATACGGGACAAGGCCCGCTAACCGTATTACCAACGGCAATATCGGTCTATTAACGTTGTTGCTGCTATCAAACTGGATTACTAACCGCTCAGGGGTCTTGGACACTGGTATAATCACATTCACATTACCTATATCCCTAGACTGTTGAATATGGATTACATTCTTATCCATCAACTTCTGGATATCTCTCTTGACAATCATACACCCACGAGGGTTCTCACTATAGATTGCACAACCATCATGGTCGTGCTCACAATCACTGATCAAACACAAGGTTCTATGCATCTCCACCAGAGACCTACGAATACGCCGTACATCAAAAACTAAGAAATTCCCTGGACTTTCACATTAGGCGCACGGTCCTCAATAGACACCATACCACTCTTCACAAGTTTTTGTACTTCGTACTTCAATGGGTAGCAATTCTCAATATCATGGCCAGGGGCTCCCTGGTGAAAGGCACAACTGAGTTCAAGTTTGAACCACCATGGAAGTGGCTTGGGAATTTGAGGTGGATTTCTGGGTTGAAGTAGGTTCTTGAGAACCAAAGATGGATATAATTATGTGTAGGACATAGGAATAGGATCAAAAAGAGGCCTTCTTTCTCTCAAAACTTTGTTGTTGATTATTATTGTTGTTGTAGTTGGTTCTTTGTTGCGGTTGTTATTGACGTTGTTGTTATTGAATCAGAACGGATTGATTGTTGGAATTGTTGGAAAATATAGGAATCACTGAAGAAACTTGATGTTGATGTTGACACGGTTGAGAACTCCTTCTAACACGAGGCCTTCTCTGCCTCCCCACAGATACTGAATTGGTTTCCCCTTCCTTTCTCTTGGAGAAACCACCACCATATTTCTTACTGGACGACGCTTCTTCCTTAGACAGACGTCCTTCACGGACTCCTTCTTCTAACCTTTTCCCCATATTTACCATTTCGGTAAAGACACTAGGGGCATTGGCAATCATACGTTCGTAGTAAAACGAACTCAGGGTCTTCAGAAAAATCTTCGTCATCTCTTTCTCTTCCAATTGAGGATTAATTTAGGCAGCCAGTTCCCTCCACCTTTGGGCATACTCTTTAAACGTCTCTTCCTCTTTCTGAGACATATACCTTAGTTGGTATCTATCGGGTGCCATATCAACATTGTATTTGTACTGCTTCACAAAAACTTCACCCCAAATCATTGAAAGTACGGACACTTGTACTGTCTAACCCCATATACCATCTCAGAGCAACACCAATCAAACTGTCTTGGAAGTAGTGAGTTAGTAACTGATCATTATCAGTTTGAGTTGACATCCTTTTGGCATACATAACAAGGTGGCTTAGTGGACAAGTATTTCCCTTATAATTTTCAAAGTCAGGGACTTTGAACTTCATCGGGATCTTCACATTCGGCACTAGGTAGAGCTCAACAGCACTCTTACCAAACATGTCCTTTCCTCTCAATGTTTTCAACTCCTTTTGCAGCTCAAGGATTTGATCCTTCATTCCATCCATCTTCTCATATACGTTTGGACCCTCAGATGGCTCAGAATGGTAGATGGTGTCCTCAACACGCGGCAAAGTATGAACAATAAGAGGAGGCATAGACATGACCAGGCTAGATGCCGACATAGAGACAAAGGCAGGTGCAAACCCTTCAGGCATAAAATTTGGCGGCATTCCCCACGGGAATCTAGTAGGCATGGACGGACCAGATTGGCTAGCAGCGACGGGAACGGTTGAAGTAGCAACCTCAGAAATGACAGTCCTCTGGGGAGGAGTTGCGGGAGTTGGTGAAAACTGATTCTGCACAGCAAGAACAGACTCCATCATGGCAGTCAACCGTGTAATCTCATCCTTCAGCTCTCTATTCTCTTGTTCCAAATGTTCCATGATCTTGGGTTGATTGGCACGAGTGTTGTATCGGTGAGTCAGCTTGGCTGAAGCACAGAAGAATAATCGATAAGACATATGGCAAAAGAAAACCTGCTATGCATATGATGCATGTAATGCAATGTTTTTGTTTTGTTTTTAATCTCAAGTAACATATGAAATCTATTTGCAAATATATTCAAATAATAATAGTAATGACAATTTGATTGACCATAAAATCTCTTTTTATTCATAAAATTTGGAAGGATTACACTGAGTATAATTTCAGAAACCAAAAGTACAAATAAAAGAGAAAAGGAAACTAATCATCCTAAGGATCCCCTAGCAACAATCTTAGATGATCTGGCTGCGAGCGCGTACCTCCTTCGGATGTGTCGAATCTCAGACTCAAAAGATGTCTTCATCCGAGCCTTCCCAAGAACAAGCTGATCAACAATCTTCTTCCAAGCATCGGAAGGTTGAGGCATACTAGAGGAAGATGGACCCTCTGGCTCTCTCTGTCTCTTCACTGCTCGGTCTTAAAGAAGTTCAATAAATGTGTCTTTGTCTTTTGACTCAAGATGCAACTCCTTATGTTTAAGGCTCAAAGCCTGGAACCTCTCTTCCCACATGTCCTTCTCTTGCTTCATCTTGGTGAGTGCATCTTCCAACTCCTCTATATCTTGGTTAGGGAGAGTTGACGGCTCAGCCACAACCAAAGACATAGGTCTTTCACAAGCATACGATATCTTCAACTCCAAAGCTCTTTTCTTCACCCAAGTAGTGTAAGCCTCCAAAGCTACACAGTTGCGCAAACCAAGCTCGGATCTTCCTTTCCTATGTACATTATGCCAAGCATGTATTATCTTTTGCTTCAAATGTTGGGGATCTTTATCCTCTTGATAGAAAAGACCTTCTAACTGAGTGTTATTAGGTTTGTCTCTCAAGGGGAACCCAAGTTGACGGCGAGCCAAAGCAGGGTTGTAGTTGATTCCTTCTTGTGTACTAATGAGGGGAAATATTAGAGAATTCACCACAACTATCAATAATATCCACGCTACTCAATCCAGAATCATACCAAACAATATCATCATTAGTGAAAGACATAAGTCTTTGGGACCACCTTAGACATTGTTTGTTCTCCAAGAAAGCAGGCGTCTGAGGCAAGTGCGAAATAAACGACTTGTACAGAAGAGGAACACAACACACAATAGTCCCACCACCTTTATAATTCCTCAAATGCAAAGAGAAATACATATCACCCAACAGAGTAGGAACATGATTACCAATCAAGAAGATTCTAATAACGTTAACATCAATAAAATTGTCAATGTTAGGGAACAAAGCCAAATCATAGATGAGCAACATAAATATGGCTTCAAAAGCATCCATACTACCAGCTTGAGCAAAGACAGTAGCTTTACCAATGAGGAACTTAGAAGTCAACCCAAACACTCCTCATTTCTTCACCCTATGAGTCTCAGTCTCAGACTTCTTCAGATGAAGAGCTTCAGTTATGATATGAGATCTGGAAATCTCCTCCAATCCACTAAAAGACACTTTGTCAGAAACGGGTATTCCCAAGAGAGGGGTGTACTCCTCTAACATTGGCATAAGCTGATAATCGGGAAAAGTGAAGCAACGTTAGAGAGGGTCGTAGAACTGAACCAAAACACTCAAGAGTCCTTCAACCATATCAGTAGATAATACAAACAAAAGCTTCCCATGATGTTGCTTGAAATCCAAAGGATCTAATACAAAGGATAATAACTTTCTTAGCTCATTCAAATCAGGACATCTGAAATTGTACTTCTTAGTGTTCCTTCGTTCATAATCCATGGTCTGAAAATATTTGCAAATGAGACCTTAGTTCCTTGAAATTTATTTTTCTGTGATGAATGTTATGATGCGCATGAATGTATGAATGCAACAATCACAAACAAGGGATCACACACAAGTCAAACACAAACAAAGGTCAAGGGATGGATCAAGCCATCATCAAGATAAATCATCCATTTTGGTGGATTATGTTTTTCACCTTATCAACACCCAAGTTCCATTGATATTGACAAGACTTGATTAGATCAACCAAGAATCAAAGGGTTCGTTGTGAGTCACGAGCATGGGATCAGGTTAAGAACCCTCCCAAAGGAGTGTACTAAGGATAAAAGCCTATAGATCATGTTCTAAAAATTTCCCAAAGTCTTAATTCCATCTATTGGATATTATAGGTTAGGATGACTGACTCATCAACCCATAATATTCTCAAAAGAAACTTGTCTGAGTGTAGTATCGCGTAACAACTGTTATCGGGTCTACACATGAACAATTTCTGCACTACGTCCTAAATGGGCCAAGTTGGGTTAAATGTTCTACGATTCTTAGCTTCTCGGACCTCAAATCAGATAAAGTAATGCCTAACCACAAATAACTTATGTGACATCAATAACTCCAAAATGGTCTCCAATGAGTAGATGAGTCTCAATCCAACTTGTTAAGGACTACTCCACACAAGTTGAACATGACTATACCATCCTCCTATCTTAATTGCACTCAAGTTCGGGTTAGAACTTATCTCACCACTCAGAGATCACCAAGCATAACAGACAGATTATATCATACAAACAAGTATACAAACATCAAATATACACATTTATACACATAAAAAAGTAGGTTAAACCCACTGAGGACTACTCCCCAGCAGAGTCGCCACTTAATTTCTGTAGTGGTAAATTCATGACCATCAAGCTATGGATAAACTTAACGTCAATAAAACCAGAGTCGCTGCCGCGCTTTTATTGTTTCCAAAGGAAAAGTACGAACAAAACCCAAAGATAAGAAGTTTTCAATTCAAAACTAATAAAATGCCAGAGATAACAGGTAAGGGGGTTGGTTACACAGAGGGAAGGTGTTAGCACCCAAAGTGTCCTAGGTACTCCTAGGGAGCCCTTTTTTATGTGTGTATGTGTTTTTGGTATAAAAGATGTTTGAGAAAAATAGAGTGTGGGGATGAGAAAAGAATTCATTGATTATATTTTTGTGTTTGACAAGACCTTCGGACTTGTGCCTACGTACCAACATAAAAATGAGGGATCAAAACCTCGTAGTTCGTGGTATCAATTTTAAAATGAGTGAGTTGTTTTTAATCAAAATTTAAGTTAAAATGACACAAAATGCCCAAAAGTTTGAATTGGCGTTAGTTCTTTTTGTCTTTTGAAATTTTAAGTCAATATGATTAGATTTATTTACAAGTTTGATTTAAGAAAAGGAATTCAAGGATGCAATGGCATAAGGCCAAAGTTTATATTTTGAAATAGGTCTAAGTTTGAAATCACAAACAAAGAAGGTTTTTGAAAAGGGGGAGAGATTTGAAATTTAAGAAGTGGGAGGAGATGAAGAGACTAATCCTAAGCATAAAATTAAAAGTTAAGAGTTGAAAAGATCCGACCAACGGGATGCAATCTAACAAACAAGAATGTCATATAGAAAACCCACTTTCCCTTTGGACTTTGAATCAAGCAATAATCAGCAAGTAATTAGCAATTAGACATCATGAAGATCAAGGCATCAAATAAAGATGGCCACATCCAAGCAAGCAAATCCCATAGCTAGTAGTCTTATTTGTCTTCTCATGTATCAGATGAAATACTCCTTGATTAACAAAGAATAAAGCATTAGACACAAGATCAAAATAACAATTGTATCAAGACCATGTAGCAGATGAATTCTAGTGGATCTCAATACTTGCATCAGATGAAAACTCAAATCACAATAACTTGGTCTCAGAAATGTTGGCATTGGCCAAGTCCTTTTGCATATGGAATGTTGCCTAATCCTAAGTCCAAAAATTCATATCAAACCCAACAGTCCACACAAATATTTTTTTAAGGTTTTTTTGTTATTTATTAGGTATTTTAAGGTCCTAAGACCACAAACACAAATAAATTACATAAACAAATATATACAATCACAATATATGGCTCAAATGAGCAAAGTGAAAATGACATAAACATAAACAAGTTAGATGATATGTAAATGACAATGAATGGTAAATGACTAAAAATTAAATTGCATAAAATAAATGACTTGAAAGTAAAGCAAAGTTAATAAGAGTTAGTCAAAGTTAATTATATGTTAGTGATATTTTCCTTTTCAATTGATTAAGTCATTCTTTGGAGAACACTCAACCATCTGTTCACAAGCATGAATCCTTGAACCAAGACATCTTCCAAAGGAAGGAAAAAAGGCCAAGTTTCCACACAATACCATGAAAGATGGGAGACTTACAATCTCACTTACTAGAATGTTATGCCTTTAGGGTCAAATTTAGCTCTATGTTAAACAATCGTAATTGGACTTATGTAGAAGTCACAACTATCTAAGGTCGGGCAATAAAAATTTAGGTGCTAATGCATGTTAGAGATTTGGTATAATGAACCAAACTCCTAAAACATACCATACACTAAAATAAAATATCAAAGTGGATGGGCCTATCTCATCCATACTTGTATTGGTTCATCTAACACAAGGTTATTGATGAACCAATTAGCCTTAGGATATTGAGATTTTATTTGTCAATGAAGGGGATGGGAAAGAATGGGAATGAAGAGGGAGGGGAGATGAGAGAAACACAAATTGGTCATGGGAGGAATTTTATCAAACTAAAATCATTCATTCATTTTGGGAGATGAAATGCACATTTCATCAATCCCCTAAATCCAATGATTTTAATTCAATAAAAGTCAAATCAACCTTGACCAAGGTCCAAACAAATAGTCAAACATCACAAGACCATAAAAATGGCTCAACATAATTTTTACACAATTAATCAATTAAAAATCAAATTAAAAATACATTTAAATTCAATTTAATTTGGTCAAAACCTAAAATCTCTTCATAATACCAAATAAATGACCGAGATTTATCCTAGGTCAAGCAAGGTGAAAGGACCTTAGACAAAAAATTTCATGATTTTTGAAAAGTCAGAAGTATTTGTAAACAATTAAAAATATGAACAAAACAATTAATTCATGAAAAATATCAAAGTTAATCCAAAAAATAATTTTAATTCAGAAAATGAAAGAGAAAAGTATTTAAAGATTTTTGGTGAAAGTCTAATATTTTTTAGATTAAAAATGAAATTAATATGAATTAAATAAAATATAGCAATTAAATGAAAAATCAGAAAATACAAAAAAACAAGGGTCATCAGATCTCCCTCATTAATTGAGGTGGCAGATCTGATGGCCAAGCGCGCGTTTCTATCATGTTCTGCAGTCAACGTGTGTACACGTGTGGTAATGAGGAAGAATGGCTCAGATTAAAACGTTGGATAAAGATCAGATGGCTCAAGTCAAGCCAACACATCACCGGAGCCCTAGCTCCGGTCATCTTCTCCGGTGAGAGCCACCGGAATGGTCCAACCAAAACCACATGAAAAATGGAAAATGAGTACACTAATTTGAAGAAAAAATGCTCAAGAGCACGAATCTGACCTCCATTTCTTCCAATTCCAAGTATATTGAAAGATACATGGATTTGAAAATTGAAGTTCATGATCTGAGTTGCTTCAGTTTGACCTCAAAGCAACTCAATCTTGTTGCCTACATTGGTAGGACTTCAGCAAACCAAAAATCACAAAGAGTGGTGCAGAATTAAGAAAGAATCAAAGAGATGAAGTTTCTGAATTTTCACCTTCGAGTTGCTTCAAATTCACTTGATTTTGATCTGGATTTGCTTGATTCCTCTTCCTCTTGCTTGCAGTGATCAATTGAGATGAAAAGGGCAATTAATTCTTAGAGTTTGAATTTCAAAACAGAAGGTGAAATTCAAATTCGGTTTCAATTTAAATCTTCAAGAATTCTATGGAATGGAGGGTTTGGATTCTTCTAGAAAAGCTTGGGCAAGGTGTTGATGAAGTTTTGAGCTCATTGCACTTGTATTTATAGCCAATCCATATGCTTTTCATACACTTCCATTTGAAAATCCAAAAATAGTAATTTCCTTCATGAGCTAGCATGGGAGTGTACAAAGCCCAAAGAATGATTGGAAAAGGTCCAAAGTCGTGCATAGGTCATGCTGAAAGCAATGCATCAAGCCATGCAATGTTGAAATGAATTTGATCATGAGAATCTTCCAAATGGTACCATACATTCCACCCATATGCAAGTCCTTCAATATTGACCCAAATGAGATGATTCTAGACTTTTTGGAAAGGTGAGATCAAGCCGAACAACTTTCATGTTGAACCATTTTACATTTGAATCTTTGATCATGATGAAGTTTGAGGTGGAAGTTTGGAAAATCAAACATGTTTGAAAATTTCCTGTACCAAGTCAAATGTTCATTTCTTCCACCTTGAATAACTTTTGCTATGGGATTCAAATGGAAAAAGTTCCTTCATCAAAGTTATAGATATTTCAAACCTCTTAAATTTGGTTACAAATTTGACCTCATTTAGATTTGGCATGAAGGAGTTCTGAATTTTAGAAGTTGAGGAAAATCACTTGTTCAATGGTAATGGTCCAAAATGACCTATAATGTTTCCTCTTGGCACATGCATTTTCAAGTTGAATTTGAACTTCCTCAAAACATAAAAGTTGAAGTAGACATCTTGAATTTGATAATAAAATTTGAATTGATTTCATCTCATAAAAATTTAGCAAGTTATGGTCTTGGGAAGTTGACCTCCTAACTAGGGTTCAAACAAAATGACCCATAATCTTTCATCATAAAAAATGACTTTCCAAGCAAAACTAGCTCTATACTTCAATATGAAAGTTGTTTGAAATGTCACTATAAGTAACATTTATCTTGGAATCATTTTCATATGACAAAAAGTGTAGGAGATAGGGTCTAGGGAACCCCAGTTTTGACTAGTTGACTTCTCTGGTCAACCACCATGAACCATCTTGCTAGCTTGACCTTCTCTTGATTTTTGGGACTAATGGAGGATCATATATGTATAATATGATGTAACATGAAGCATCCCTTGAAATATTTGATCAATTGATAAGGAAACTTGTTGAAGAAGCCACACAAGATACCTAGATGAATTAGTGTTTCCAAGGCTAACAAGCTTCAAACTCTTGATGATTTATTGATCAAAATGATATGTGAAGACCATGGGGATCCATATATGAGTCCTAAAGTCAATGTGAATCATCTCTTGATTAGTCTCCTTGCATTGAGGGTCTCAAATCCAAGATATGAACTTGATGAAGCATAGGTGAGCACACACACTACCTACAAAAGCAACAAACTATACATTGACATATTTTTGGTATTTTGGTTAGTAAATCATGAAAAACAAAGTATAATACAATCAAATATGTTTGATGATCTTTCCTAATGCAAACCCAATGAGTGACAGGTAAGGAGGATGCCAAGGTGTGATCCCAAAGCCAATGCCTATGATGAGATAGCATGAGGGATCTTATGGTCAAAATTAGGGGCTTACACGTGGTTGACTCATAACCATCACCTGTTTGCATTATATTATAGGTTTTAAAATAAAATTCAAATTTGTTTCAATATCCAACGTCTATGATTAACTGACGGTGTAAAATCTTTTTACACTGTAAGTGTATTTCAATTAAATTCTATTAATAATATATTTGAGTCATGTTAATCATATGTTTTCTTGTCGAGTTTGATGATTTTTTTTATCAAAGTGTGATTTTTCTAACTAATATTATTCTTGTCACTTGAGAATTGAGATATGTTATAACATAAACTAAGTAAGAAATGAGAAAAGAAATGCTAAAATGCAAAACAATGGAACACACGAGGTTTGGTTTTAAAGTAAGGTCGAATGTGTATGTTGTTAGATAGTAATATTATATGATTTATTTTATCTTACTAAGGATATTTTAGTCTTCTTTAGAATTTAATATTTACACTCTATTGTAATATTTATGCTCTAAACTTTTGCTCATTCTGTTGAAACTTTAAAATAAAGGACGTTTGACTGAAGACTTTCCAAATATGTTTTGTTAAAGCCACATGATTATAATGGTTATATCTTTATAAATGCATAATATAAGTATTATGTTACAAATGACTTATTGTTTGTGATGTATTTTGTCAAGTTCAATTGTATATTAATATTTATTCATGTCAAAAATAAAAGATAAAAAGACACGTTTCATAGTTTAAAACCTGCATCCTTGAAGCGAAAATTCACATACTTTGATCATTTAACCAATGCAACACTTGATGCATATCATGGATGAAATTAATATATATATATTTGTTCAGATTAAATAGTATTAAAACTAATAAATTTTTGCTTCTTTTTACCAAATGATGAATTTTTTTATAAATATAAAGTCATTCTAAAAGTTGATAGACCCACAAAATTGATTATTCCATAAGTCAAAATTCTTTTAAAATTCTTTAGAGTAAATGAGAAATCTTTATTATGTAAAATATGATTCTTATATATGTTTGATATGAGTGTGTAAACCACGTCAAGATTTCTAAAGTATCACGAAGGGAACTTATAAATTTATTTATTTGTGTTTAATTTTATTAAATTATTGGGATAAAATCAATACTAAAGGTTAGTGTGTCCAAGCATATGCTTTAAAATTTACTTCCACAGCCATTATCATATCATTTCCATTTTCTTTTTTAAGTTTTGCAACCGTTCTTGACACAAGATCTAACATATTTATATATGGTTACCATAATTAACATGGTGTGACATAGTGTGATTCGATTTTCGTTTAAGATGTCTGGTTTGATTCAATTTTGTTGATTTCATATCTTCTTCTTTATAATGGTGGAGTCTTTGTTAAGTCTACAAATAAAAGAGTTAGAAACATGTGATGTTGACAATTCTAAGATTCTTAGTATGATCTATAATTTTGTTTCTTAATCAATAGGTCTACAACTAGAAAATATGATACTACAAAGGAAGTTTAATAGAATTTTAAACATTTGTATGTTCAATCCAATTTTGCAAAGCGGTATTAGTTAAAAAATGATATTAGAGCTCTGAGAAAGAATAACATGACCGTTAAAGAGTTCTTCTTGGTCATGAATAAGTTTTGGAATCAATTGACTCTTATGGGATCGACTGAATTGAAAGTTGTTTAAGTGTACACTAACCAAATAGAAGAATACAATTTTGTTCAATTTCTTAAATAAAATAACTCTTTTCACACCTTCATTTGATTTTGCTTCTTAGATTCACAAAACAAAAACTCTAGGAAGGGTGGGATTGGAATTGATGAATGAACTTTCTTTAATGAGAGCAAATAAGAATAATTTTTAGAGTCTATCACCCAATCTTGTTATTACTTATCCATATACCATTGGTTCTAGTTTTGATCCTTATTTTTTGTTGGGTAAATATCATTTCACGTAGACCGTTGACTAAGGAACATCACACCATATTCCCCATGATGATAAATAATTTGTGTCTTTGAATCCTGCACAAGCATTTCGGTTATGGCACACCCCTATGCCATTAATAAACATTTATTTTTTCTCCACACATAATTTGTCACTACGTGATGTTTATTATGTTTGTAACCTCACTTTGAGTTTTGCTTTTGTTAGTCAACTATGTGATTTAGATTGCTCATTTATGTTTTCTTCCACTTCTTATAATGTTTAGGATCCAATTTCTATAAGATTTATTGGAACAGGTTAAATACAAGGAGGAATTATTTTTTGGATGAGCTGAGAGTTTCTGACAATGCAACCTCAGATTCTACTTTCACTATTTATTTATGATCCTCTTTTCATTTGTTACAAAATATTGAAAAGTATTTATATTCTAGTGAAGCTTTAGGAAAGTTAAAAACTGTGATATTTTAGATTGTTGTTGTTGTAAATTTTATAAATTTCCAGCTTCAGAAGTTATTGATAATCTTTTTGTGAATAACAAAAAAAAGAGGAACCGGGACAAGGCGACTAATCACCCCGTCAATTACTGGACCTCCTTAACCAAAGTGGGAATTTTCATATAAATGATCGTCTCACACTTGTAGAGGTTCTCCTATATTCTCCTTAGGATCAACATGAATCATATGAATTTTTCGTATGAACCCCAAAAGAGCATTTGAAAGGGTTCAAATACATGATATAGCTCCTGATCAATTTTAGGATTTCTTCAAGGTCATTGTGGTGGTTTCCTTCCTTTAGAGTCTTCAAGACTATGAAATCAATGTACATTTATAAGGTATGCCCTATTTGATTAGAAAATACAATGTACGTTAACCTCTGGTAGGTCACGCATATGTTCTTAAATTCAAAGGGGGATAATATTACAGTAGTAGTTACAATTGTTTAATATGAAGGGCATCTTAGGCACATCTAAGGGATCCATCTTTATTTGTTTATAGCCAGAGTAGACGTCCACGAATCTCAGAGTTTTCTATCCTTAAGAACCATATATCAATATATCAATGTTTGGTAACAAATAGGGATCCTTAGAACACACCAGGTTTAAATCGGTGGAATATACACACATCTGCCATAACTTTCGAACCAACACCATATTTTAAAACGAGGTTGGGGATGTTGGAACAAAATTGATTTGTACCATATCCCTTAGGATTTGATGATAAAAATATATTTAAAGAACAATTGGGTATACTAATATTTCTTCAAGTATGCAGGACCATAGACTAAAGTTGTAAGAATAATCTAAGTATTGGTTATATTAGTGAGCATATAAAGAGAATATTAAAGATCAAAAGCTGAAGACCAGACTCTGAAGAAGTATACTTATGAAGATTAGATTATGAAGAAGTCAACGTCTGAAAACCAGACTCTGAAGAAGTCATCCTCTAAAGACCAGACTTTGAAAAAGGCTACTTCTGAAGATCATAATTTGAAGCCAATCAAACTGCAAAGATCCAGGTGACTCTAATAGGTCACTATCAAACTTTGTGGCTTTTTTCTCTTCTTCTAATCACGTGAAGACCTGAGCTATTTTTCATATAGATAGTTATGATGTAACTGATAATTCCTTTTGAAGCAAATAAATTTCAAATGACATTTCAACCACATTATCCATATCAAGAAACATCTCAAAGTATTTGAATCAAGTTTCTCAAAGACTATCTTGTGCAAACTCTCCAACGACTCTTTTCCTTTGCTATATAAGGAGCTGAAGACTTGAAGAGTAAAAACAAACCATTGACATTCAAAGAGACGTTACTCTATCAAAACATAAACACAAGTTTAACTTAGGATTTCTTATCCTTGTATATATTAGAAATCCCTAAGTCTTAAGGAGTCTTCTTGTATTATATTTTGTCTACACCTAGGATTGTATATCAAGTGTATTACCAAAAAAATCCTTTATCTGTTATGTAGACTATTAGAAGTCTCTTACATAGTGTTTGAGGATTAGAAGTCTCTGGATTGTGTGCTTGAGCATTGAAGTCTCTTGCTTGTGTGCTTGAGCATATGAAGTCTCTTGCTTGTGAGCTTGAGCATTAAAAGTCTCTTACTTTGTGTTTGAGCATTGGAAGTCTCTTGCTTGTATGCTTAAGCAAATTGTAATCTTGTGTGGTTATAGTGAAATACCTTAGAAGTGTAAGGGGACTGGGCTACTCTCGATTTGTAAGAGGAACTTGAATAGCTTTGTTTGTCTCCTTCTTTCTTTCATTCCTTATCAGTTTCTTATCACTCACATCTAATTTAGAATCTAGACATTTTCTTTAGAATCTGTCTAAAGTTTTAAAGAGAAAGAAAAAGTCTAACACAATTCAATCCCCTTTCTTGTGTTTTTCTCACCTTCGGTTGACATCAGAGCACGATCTATGTTAAACACTTAACAGTGGTGCATAAAAGATCCTGAGAGAAAAACATATTAAATCATGTTTGAAATATCTGGAACTGGAAGTGATAATCCTAACCCACATGCTACTGTTAGTCATGACTATAACACTTATGAAAAGAATAACCATACTACTAGACCTCTAACTTTCATTGGAAACTCTATAGAGTTTTAATGGTGGAAGAGCAAGATGTACACTCATATCATTGGTCTTGATGATGAGTTGTACGACATTCATGAGGATGACATTGATATTCCAGTTAATGGAGTTAGAATGTTAACTGACAGAGAAAAGTATCACACCTGTTCAAAAAAAGATTTATAGGAAACATCATAGAGTTAGAGGCATTTTGGTATATGCTCTACCTCATTCTGAGTAGATCAAGATTATTGAGAAATCTACTACTAAAACCATTTTTGAATCCCTTTGTGCTACATATGAAGGAAATCAACAAGTAAAGGAAGCAGAGGATAATCTCTTGGTTCAATAATATGAACTGTTCAGAATGAAGGAAGATGAAGATATTGAAATCATGTTCTCAAGGTTTCAAGTTCTAATGTATGGACTTCATGTTCTGAATAAAGGTTACACAACCTTTGATCAGGTCAAGAATATTCTTAGAAGTCTTCCTTTCAGATACAGACTAAAGGTGACAACTATCCAAGAAGCCAAATAATTAAACACATTAAGTCTTGAAAGCCTTATAGGAAACCTCTAGAGCCACGAGATGGATTTCAACGGAGATGAACCTGCCAAGAAGTCAAAGTCTCTTTTAAAATATGTTGCTAAATCTACTAAGGCTCCCTAAGTCTAGGAGTCTGAAGAAGCTTCTCATGTAGAAGGTTCTAAAGAATATTCAGATGATAAGGAGATGGGCTTTATTATCATAAGATTTCAATATTTGGCAAAGAAGAACAAAAGATTCTCAGGAAGAAGCAGTGGCTTTTGCGGATCAAGTTCAAGAGACATGAAATATGATCATAAGAGATGTTTCAACTGCAAGAAGTCTGGTCACTACATTGATGATTGTCAAGATTTGCAAAAGGACAAGTCAAAGAAAGGAAGCTATCAGAATGACAACTTCACAAACAAGTTCAAGAAGAGTCTCATGGCAACATGGGATGAACTTGGCAGAGAAGATGAATCATGAAAATATTAGGAAGAAGCCAATCTAGCTTTGATGGCTCTTACATATTCAGAAACAAAATCTGACTCAGATTCTGGTTTAGATTCTGAAGAAGAAGATGAGGTGTTTTCTAAACTATCTCGTTCTAATTTAATTTCTTTTACTCAAGACCTTAAGGGTCGGTGTGAAGAAAAATCCAGACATATGAAAATCTTGAAAAAGCAATATGATCTATTGAAAGATGAATTAAAATCTTCTTAAAACAAAAATAAAGCTTTAGAAAGAGATCATATTACTCTAGTAAAATAAATGCCTGATAAACCCCTTGATGAGCATGAAGTGGCTCTTTAAAAGTTTATCATAAGTAACTTTAACAACAACAAAAAACCTGCATCCATGGTTTATAGTGTAAGTATAAGCAAATGAGAAGGTATTGGTTATTCTCAAAACCCTTTTAATCCAAGGTCTAAAACATTGATTAAACCAACAAAACCTTCTTCTTCAAGCTCTGCTAAAGAGGGAGAGATTCCTATTTTGTACATGCTGCTGGCAAAGCAAAGGTTCTGAACCAGTCAGAACCTAAAACTGAGTCAAGGGTTCTGAAGAAACTAGAACTTGAGACTCTAAAGTCAAAGGTCGGAAGAAACCATAACCTAAGATTCTAAAGTCAAAGGTTCTGAAGAAATCAAAACCTAAGGCATCAGGATATAAGGTTCTGAAAGGTTCAAATCCAAAGGCCGAGATACACTCAAGACAACAAACTTTTAAATCAAAAGTCTTGAATGATCCTAAGTTTCAATATATGAGATCTAAGGTACAAAGTAAGAAGAAATTATCATAACTAACCCCAAAGGACCCATAAGACTATGGGTACCTAAATCTGAAATTGTTTTTGCAACAAATATGCTTCAAGGGAGAAGTAAAGCAACTGTCATGGTACATGGACAATGTCTGCTCACGACATATGATAAGAGAAAAGCATATGTTCCAAACCTAACTCTTAAATAGGGAGGAACTGCGGGATTTAGAGGAAACCAGAAAGGAAAGATCATTGGTATGGGTACTATTAGTAATTCGTCTATCTCTGTTAATAACGTTTAGTTAGTAGATGGACTAAAACATAACCTATTGGGAATTAGTAAATTTTGTGACAATGGTTATGAAGTAATGTTTAATAAGCACACTTGTATAGTTATAAATGAGTCTGACAAGTCTATAGTGTTCAAAGGTAAGAGAAAAAAATAATGGTTATAAATTAATTTCTCTGAATTGGTTTATTATAAGCTACTTTTCCTTCTATCAGTGAATGATGAAAAATGGCTATGGCATAAAAGGTTAGGTAATGCTAACTGGAGATTAATCTGTAAACTTAGCAACTTAAAACTTATTAAAGGATTTCCATAACTTAATTATCACACAGATGCTCTTTGTGGAGCATTATAAGTGAGGAAAATTAATAAAACTTCTTTTAAAACTAAGAACATTATCTCTACCTCTAGACTCTTAAAATTACTTCACATTGATTTATTTGGTCCAGTAATTACTGAATCAATCAATGGGAAGAAATATTGATTAATCATAGTTGATGACTATAGCAAATGGACTTGGGTTAAATTCCTTAGAACTAAGGATGAACCATATGATGTGTTCAATATCTTTTCCATACAAGTACAAAATGAAAAGGAATAATTTTTTTAAAAGTAAGAAGTGATCATGGAAGAGAATTTGAAAACGAGTCATTTGAAACTTTTTGTGAAAAAACATGAATTTCTCCATGAGTTCTCTTCTTCTAGAAATCCACAGCAAAATGGAGTTGTAGAGAGAAAGAACCGATCTTTATAAGAAATGGAGAGAACTATGATCCATGAAAATAATTTACCTAAATACTTATTGGCAGAAGCTATAAACACAACATGTTATGTGCATAATAGAATATATATTAGACTTATTATGAACAAAACTTCACATGAGTTGTTCAAAGGAATAAAGCCAAGCAATTCTTATTTTCATCAATTTGGATGTACATGTTACATCTTGAACAATAAGGTCTATCTACATAAATTTGATGCAAATGCTCAAAAGGGCATCTTTTTAGGACACTCTTTACGCTCAAAGGCATACATAGTTTATAACTCTGAAACTGAAATGGTTGGAGAGTAAATACACCTCAGAAGCTAGAGGTCTATGAGTTGGAAGTTCGGGAGCTAACAATCCATCATAAGATGGATGTTCATAAGCTATTAAAAATTCAGAAGCTGGTGGTCCAGAATATGATCTAACCTATGAAGCTCATCCAGATGAAGAAGATTCTAAAGAAGCTCAAGATGGCTCCTCATAAGCATTACAATCCAAGAAGATCTTAAAGTACAAGTCTTCACATCGAAAAGAGATAATTCTTGGAAATAAATATATTACAAGAAAGACAAGGTCTGCTTTCAAAGAAGAACACTCAATTCTATGACTACTCTCCATGATTCAACATATTTCTGTTGATGAAGCACTTTCCGATGATGGTTGGATTGTGGCAATTCAAGAAGAGCTTAATCAGGTCCAAAGGAATGATGTATGGGATATGGTCGCCAATCTTATCAGAAGAACATCATTGGAACAAAACGGGTATTCATAAACAAGTGTAACGATCAAGGAGAAGTGATAATAAATATAGCTAGACTTGTAGCTCAAGGATACAGTCACCAAGAAGGTATAGATTTCTCTGAAACCTTTGCACTTGTTGCAAGGTTAGAGGAAACCAGGTTACTTCTCTCCTATGATATTAATCATAATATTATTTTATACCAAATGGATGTTAAAAGTTCTTTTTTAAATGGAATTATTCCTAAAGAAATATATGTCAAACAACCACCTGGGTTTGAGGATTCAGTCCACCCAAATCATGTTTTCAAACTTAAAAAATCATTAATTGGACTCAAGTAAGCTCTCAGAGCTTGGTATGATAGACTGAGTAATTTTCTATTAGAAAATGATTTTAAAAAAGGGCAAGTAGACACTACACTCTTCAGTAAGACACTTAAATGGTATCTTAATTGTCTAAGTATATATATATATATATATATATATATATATATATATATATATATATATATGTATATATATATATGATATTATCTTTGGTGTTATTAATTTTTTCCTTTGTAAAGAATTTTCAAAGTAAATGCAGGTTGAGTTTGAGATGAGTATGATGGGAGAGCTAAAGTTCTTTCTTGGTATTCAAATCAATTAAGGCAAATATGAAGTTTATGTTCATCATACAAAATACAAGAGCTTCTAAAGAAGTTCAAGCTAGATGATTGAAAGATCGTGACAACTCTTATGCATCCAACATGCAATTTGAGCAAAGAGAAAAGTAACACCAAAGTCTATCAGAAGTTTTACAGAGGTATGGTAGGAGCCTCTGAAGCATCTTAAGCATTTGATGCTAAGATTATGATTATATGCCTATGATAGCATTTAAGTGGAAAACCTTTTAACTTCTAAGTGACATTTGTCCCACTTAAATGACACGTATTTGAAAATTATTCTAATATGGATATTAGCTATTGGGTAATAATTGTTGGATAATGATGAAATTGTTTTTTAATATTGTGTATCGCGCCCATTTGTAATTAACTTTTATTTTATTAAAAACAAAAACCTCTTTTCACTCAAGACACGTAAACGGTTCAGTATTTCACACACACTCTCTCACTTCACATCCCACACTTTCGTTCTTAAGCTTTTTCAGAAAAATACCCATTTTTCTCTAAACCCATTTAGAACCCTAAAACTCCATTTCGATGGAATCTACCTCAAATCAAGCTCCCACGGTTTTAGATTCTAGAAAGAATCTTTGTATCAAGCCTAGAACTATGAAGCTTAAAGGGGAGGATCGAAAGTTGACTATAGAATATATTGTTGACTTTAAACCTTTTAGGGTTAATGAGTATCCATTAAAAGAACATTTTAAAGCTCAAGGTTGGATGAACTTATATGATATGCTCAATGGACTAACCTATCCCTACCTGGTTAAATATTTTTGGGTTAGGGATGAGGTCATTGATAAAGGTCTTACTACTATTGAAGAAAGTCAAAAGATTGTAGAAAATAAAGATTTCAAAGGGAAATCTAGGGCTTATATGGGTCTGAATGAGTTAAAGGAGGTGGAAATCAAGTCTATTGTGATGGGGATGGAAGTAACCATCACTTAGAATCACATTTTCAAACTTATGTGTATGGACAACATAGGAAGATGTTCCTTGAAAAAAAAGAAAACAACAGAGAATCAAGTATGATCAAGCAACTTTTGTTCCTCAAATATGATGATTTTGGTAAAGTGAAGAACATGAAGATTGAGCCTAGACTTCTATTCAAAATTTTGATTAGTTGTTTGATTCCAAGAGAAGGGAGTACTAATCAAATCTCTTGGGATCACAAACACTTTATCTGGTTTTTAATCAATACGGAGAAAATCAACTTACATGTAACCATTTCTACCATTTGTATGAAGTAATCAAGGAAAACACCAAACATGATAAGAAAAGTGTTCCCTATGCAAGGCTTCTTTCTGAGTTGTTTCATCAGAGTAGGTTGATCAAGGCTCTGATGGCTCTTGGTCCTACAGAAGATTTGGAAGAAACTTATTGAAATATTCTTTCAACTTTTGTGTTGGGGAGTATGAATATAATTATGAAGAAACATGCAGTGCAACCTACAACTGGCCTAAGGATCATAAATGTCAAAAATCCTACCTTAATGATTTCCCAACCATCCCTAAGTAGGACAATACTGAGGTTATTAAGGAGTAGGTAAACATGTCTAGGGAAGAAGTTGGAGTCATTATGAATATGGATGACATTCCATAACCCCCTGAAGCAAGTGTTTACAAGCCTTCAAGAAAAAGGAAGCAAGTTGCTTCTGAATCTGGTGGTTCAGAAGCTACCTAAGAATAAGGTTGCACACCAGAAGGAAGTTCAGAAGGAGGTACAAGAAGTGGCCTTTACAACTGTCTTAATTCCTAATAAGAAAAGAAGTGAAGTCACTAGCAAAACTCCTCAGAACACAACCTCTTTTGATTTGGATGTGTCTGTGAAGAAGAAGAAGCTAAGGAAGATGATGCTACAAGAAGAAGAAGAAGAAGAAGAAGAAGAAGATAAACCTCTAATCAAGTGGACCAAGGTTGTTGAAAAATAGATCAGAACCTCTCTATAGAGGCTATTCAAGAAAGAGCTAGATTGATAGCATTTGAATTGATCAATCAGGATATGGAACAACCTTTCATTGCTGAAATTCTGCTGAAGCAAGTGGAAATTGAATCTGAAGTAGAAGTTGTATTAAAAGAGGCTGAGAGTACTTCTGAAGTTGGATATTCTCATGTGCTAGAACAAGCTACTACTTAGGCTCTTGAAACTATTGTGGAAGAAGTGCAAGATGCTTCAAATGTTGCAGAGACTGTCTACACATGTAATCCTCTGATATTGTCTTAAGTTCTTCCATGTGACCACTTATGACCAAATCACCAACTCCAACACTACTTTAATCTCCTATAGAATCATCAGAACACACACCCTCACCTAAACTTGACCAAAACCTATCTATAGGTCCTATCATGCCCTCTCCCAAACCAACCTCTGAATCAAAATCGGCTACATCAGATTCTCATATCATTGTCATATGTTTAAGGAATTTTCTCAACAAGAAAATATCCTTAGAGAATTTGTCCTAGAGGAACTGAAAAGTCACCTAGCTAGTGAGTTACCTTCTAAACAAAACCATCTAAAATGTCTCTCTGATTTTGACTAACCCCAGCCCTTAAACTCATCTTTGAACCCCTTATTGAGGTTTCCAGTTCGAAGTCTTCAAGCTCGAGCTCAAGTTCTGATTATGATAAATCATACTTCAGTCCTCTTGAAGCCATTCCTCTCCAAGTCGTTCCTCTTGAAACCACACCTTCTGACACCCAACATAATGTCCAAACTAGTTCTGTTGAACCTTGCATAATCAACCTTGTTCATTCTAAAATTCAAGTTCAATATGAAATTGAACAAGAAATCAAAGACAAGTCTATACCAGAACCCTAAACCCAACCTGAACTTGAACAAGAAATCCAAACAATAACCATACCTGAACCTCAACCAAAACTTGTTCAACATCAACTAGTTATTGAAGCTCAAATTGACCTTGAACAAGTCACTCAAAATCAACCTCAACCAAAAACCACAAAAGACCAAGATGTACCATAAATACAACTTAGCCAATAACCTCAACCGTTTGATCATCACCTTTCTCCTTATAGAGAAGTAGATGTTGTCTCAGAATCTGGCACAATAGCTCTACTTATTCCATCTACACCTCACTCTACTCAAAACCTAAATCTCCCACCTCATATCAAATACCAAATGGAAGAGTTTAGGACTATTATCTTTGATAGAGTTCAGAATATGGTTGTTGAGGGGCTCATTGCATTTGATCCCATATTTTATGCAGCTAAATGGGACACTCTTTGAACTTCCATGGATACAACTCTACAAAGTATCAAGTCTTTCTCATTTGAGTTTGTAGATTCTTCCAGTCAGAAGCATGAACAATCAGAGGATAAATTGGCTTTTGTAGCTGCCACTCAAGAGGTTATGGCTGCTAAGCAAGAAGACATGGATGTCCGGATAAAGACAATGATTTCTAGGCAAGACGAAATAGGTTCTGATCTTAAAGCTATTGTGGAGCTTCTGAAGCATAAACCCCATGCTTTAGGATTTATAAAGCTATTTCATCATAAACCCCATGATCTTAAAGTTGGTGATTTTCATCATAACTCTCATCAAAACAAGAACATCATCTCTATTTCCAACATTAATTGAATCTTCATCATCATGTTTGAGGTACTTCTTTATCACGTTTTTGTTTATATTACTTAAATGGTTTTAGTTCATATCACTGAAATAGTTTTAGTTCATATCAACATGAACATCATCTATATTCTCATACAACATCACTGAATGATTTACTGAAATGGTTTTAGTTCATATCACTTAAATAATTTCTCTGTTATTATTATTTATTTAGATAGTCATGGCCGATACGACCCAATAACTCCCATACAAAATCAACAACTCACCCAGAAGATGTTGGTGTCTCAATGAATTCAACCTCCACGACTCATACAACTACCTAGACAAATACACAACATAAAATAAAATCTAGAGGTGCCACGATGTATACCAAGGTGAAAAAAGCCCACGAAAATGGTATTCGCTTCCCGATTAGAGTTGATGTTGCAATTGACAAGGCTTATGGTGAACATGTTGAGGATTTTACGGGTTACGTTGCATTACAAGGTAGAAGTAAGGTGAGTATTTTGTTGGATAGTTGGCACGACGTTGACGATGATTTTAAAAGACGAATTATGGACCAATATTACGGTATTTATATTGAAGTTTATAATTTGTTTTACAAGTATGTATGATCATTTAATTTTTTATTTAATACTGATAACAATTATATTGTGCAAATGTAGGAAGTGTTTAATGTTAGTTCAGATGATAGTAAGGTAAAAAAGAAAGTGCTTACATATGTTGGTGAGCGTTGGAGGAGATTTAAGATACAACTCACACATGATTATATTACTCATCAAACAACTAAAATTAAAGAAAAGCCTCAATACGTGATGTATTCATTTATTGATCAAAATGTTTGGGAGGAATTTTTAAAGTCTCGCACCACTCTTGGCTTCTTGGCTAAGAGAAAAAAACGAAAGCTTAATAGATCTAGAAATGTCTATCCACATAGATTGTCTCGTGGAGGCTATGATAAACTTGAAAAGAATATGATTGAAGAAAAAGGAAAACAAAGGGAACAAGAGTCAGGTGATTCTATAAGACTTGATCATACTCCATCTCCATCATCATTCCATGAGAAATGGAAGAGGGCTCGTCAAAGAAAAGACGGTGAGTTCACATCAGAGGCTACAGGTAAAGTGGCTGAAAAGATTGTAAGTTGATTCTTTTTTCAACAATATTATTTACTTTGGTCAAATCAACTTGGCAAAGATGAAATTTTATATGTGTTGTAGGATGTATTGGTTGAACAATCCAAATATGACCTCTTTGTTTCAGAAGATCGTCATGACATCTTGGGGGAAGCGATTGGAACTGAGGAACAGCCTTGGCATGTTCGTGGTCTTGGAAGAGGCATTAGCTTTAAGACTTTTTATGGACGATCTTAATCAATTAGAGAAATACACAATAAGAAAGAGATTAAAGAGATGGTTGTTGTTAAGTTGGTGGAGGAAAGGGCGAAGTGGAATCAGGAGGAACGTTAGAGGGTGCAAATGGAGGAGCGACAAAGGGTGTTGTAGGCGGAGACTGAGAGATTGTTGCAGCAGGTGCGGGAGCGTGTCCAGAAGGAGCAAGAGGAGCGAGAGTGGTTATATGAGGTGGAGAGAAATAAGGAGAATGATTAGGAGTATGAGAGGATATATGTGAAATGTACCTGCGATGTGAGTATGAGAGGATATTTTTTAACTTTGCATCTTGTGTTGTATGTTATTGTTATTATTATTTGCATTTTAATTTTTATATTGTATTTATGTTGTTTTATGATGCAAAGATTGAGTTCATTGGGTTTACTCACCCAAACAAATTCAAATCAGTTGGACATTCAAGAGAAAATAATGGGTGATACAAGTACAAAAGAAAGTTGTTCTGCTCACCAGGACAATATTTAAACCACACCATAATAAGTAGATAACATTCAGAGACTAAAAATGATAGTCGAGAGTCTTCTAGATATTTGCGAGAATATTCAATTAATTCATGTTCCATATCAGTATTACATACTCCCTAAGTCTACTAATAAGGAATTTTTGAATGGGGGTGAATGGCTAGACGTTACCATATTACAATTGTGGTGCTTGTAAGTATAATTTTTATGTTGATAATTTCTATTTCTATCCATACGTTCTCATACTTTAATAATAAATATTTGACTCTTGCAGGTACTTGCATGAGATATGTGTTGAAACAGATTTAAGAAATTATTTTTTGTAGATCCAAATAACATTAGTCTTCATGGTGGTATAGTAGCAAACAATATCAAGGTTTACATAAAAGACAGGTTATTAGAAGAGAACAAAGAATGTTATTTTGCCCCGTTTTACCATGCGTAAGTATATATTAATTTGTGTTTTCATTTATAAATCAATTTTATATATCTTATTAATTATTATGAATGTTTACATAATAATTAGGGGTGTACATGGGTTGGGTAAACCTAATAAACCCAATAAAACTCATCCAAAAAAATGGGTTGAGTTAGGTAATTGGTTGAACACGATTTTTAAAATTGAGAAATCATTCAAAATAGTTGGGTTATGGGTAAACTGACACCTAACCCACAAAATCAATGGGCTATTGAGTGACTATGTTTTGGCTCTTTTTTGTAATTTGACGAGTGATGACTTGGATGTCTTTAATCTCGGTTGCTTCAATTACAACCTTTTGAACATACTTTATTTTGTAAGTAATGATTTTAACTTATTTAAGATATCTTATTTTGATTATTTTGATGCTAATTCTTGTAAATTGTAGGTATTTTATGCAATTATAGGTATTACTGTAATTTAACTTTTGTTTTTCCAAATATGTTTATAATGAATTTTATTGTGCATTACATTTGGTGTTTAAAAAAATAGAGATAATAAGTTAAATTATTTATTAAGATAAAATGTGACACATGATTTATAATTCTATAATTTATTATTATATAAGGAATAGAAAAAAGGGAAAAAAAATTGGGTAACTCACTATCCAACCCAATCCAACCTACAAA